>NW_019731576.1:225974-233078 GCF_002891405.2 Cryptotermes secundus | reverse complement strand
AAATTCACAAAATGGTCCATGTTCCTCCCAGTAACAATAAGAAGAATGGTGCCCTGAGAAAATGTCGCGTGAGTGCTAAGCACAAGGTTAGAAAAGAAACAAGTATCATGTGTGCAGGCTGTGGTGTGGCTCTCTGCAAACTTTCATGTTTTAATGTTTATCGCACGAAGAAAAACTAATAAAGAGGTATGGAAAGGCATTTATTGCATAAAATATTGTATTTTAATTAGTTCCTGATAATTTCGTTTTTAAAAACCAATTTTTGTTGAAGTTATTTAGGAAGAAGTAACTACATGCATTTTTGCGACATAAGGTTTAAAGGGCCTGCCAGGACAGGGGTGGGATTTAAATACCCTTCGCGCCAGTCAAAGAGTTAAGTGGAGGAATTGTTTTGGAAGAGACTGTGGACCTGTCGTCTTGATGGATTACTGATGATGATGATGATGATGATTTGTGATGGTCAGACAACCAGTGAATTCTACATTGCTGAAATTCAAATTCAATATCTCTCCTAGAAAAAGAGATTATTATGACAAGTTGGATTGAGGTGGCTTAGAGTAATGTCTAATGACAGATTGCGTGAAACCAGGTAATTTCTTGATCAGTGAATATCAGCTGTACGTTTTAGTAGTTCTTTAACCATGCCTTCTTCTTAGGGCCAGTTAAGCATGTATCAACTAATCATACTTTCTCACTTCATTGTATTGCTTCCATTTTAGGTTGAAGAAGATGGTGAGGGTGAACGTAAAGTGACACTCACATTAGAGGAGCGGCTTAGAGTATTGGCTGAACAGATCTCAGCTCTGGTACATAGTCGTCGCTCATGCATGTCGCTTTCTGCTCTCTCAGCAGCATTTCTTCGCCAGCATGGCTATGCTCTCAAACCTGAGGCTTACCAGTGTTCAAGTCTGGAGGAACTAATACAATGCTTACATCATTCTCTTGCAGTAAGTACACAGACTTAAAACCAAACTGTTTTGATTATGTCAAACCATGATAGGTTGTCAGTGTAAGAAAAGTAAAATGAGAAAAGAAGCAAACTTCGCTGGAAATTTTTTCACTTACACTGAATCTTTGTTACTATAACTTCAAGGCTATAAATATCAACGTGAGAGGTTGGGAGAGTTTACATAATTAGGGTCATCATCGTATATCAGCTCATCAGTATTATTATTATAGTCAAATGGCATTTAGTTTACTGGGTGTAAGTATGAGATCTGAAAAATAACTGTGCTGAATATTTAGAAAAAATACATATTGCTACTAAACTTTAATGGGTATGATTGTCTTAAATACTCAGCTTCTAACTTTATACATTCATTTCAAAATCTGTGCCTCTTCAGGAAATCGTTTTCTGAAGGGTATTAGCTTGAAAATTTAGACCTTATTGCGACAACAATGTGCTCAAGACACCAGATGCTGGGACACACCGGTGGGCATAGTCTCAAAGTTTAGTTCTAGTAGTAGCAGTTTAAGTGAGAATAAAAATGCTTGTTAGTCCCGGACTAGTTTCATTGTTAGGACATTAAAAATACATATGATTTTAGTTTGGGCTTGCTTATGTTAAGACTGGTGTGTGACTTACCAGAGATGGATGTTTTAATTTTAAAGTTTTCAGCCATTTCTTCCCTTTTTAAACCCCCTTTTCTTGTAGGTATGATGATATTCCGAGACTTGAACTTCAGTGGCTGTTGAGGTTGAGTTCTTGTTAATTCCCTCTTTAAGCCCTAAGTTGTGATCTGTAAAGCTTTGATCTTATCTGACCTACATTGTGGTTATAGTGTTTCATTGATGTAAGTTATTCACAGTCTTGTTATTTTGTTTTTGTATAATATTTTGCAGGTAATACCTTAAGACGGTATTGTAATGTTCTTGACAAAGGCTTACCAGTGTGTTAGAGAAACTTGCTTGGTACATCTTTAGGCTAGTAGTGCTTTCTAACCACCTGTCAAAAATCTGAACTTTTATGACTGGAAACCTCAAATCTCATATTAAAATAGAACTTTACCATTGGCAACACAGTCCCCTAAGAGAAGGCCAAGGGCAGACATCACATGAAACTTGGTGCCATTTGTCTTTTATGGGTGGTTTACACAGGTTGTGGTGATAAATGCAGGGCTTCGTGAATCACAGCCTTACTCACCACAGTGCTGTGCAAGAATGGGTTGAGTTGTGGAAGTATGAAATTGTGTTACATATATGTGTATTCTGAGGTAAATGCTTGAACATTATTTCCCATTATCATCCCCCCCACATAATTAACCCTGAGCTGCATATTGTTATAAAGCAGAATCTTTCCATCCTGAATGCTTGCCTATTGGTTTCATAGTGTTCAGTTTATTGGGAGGAGCGTGACTCTGTAATGACATCCTTTCAGTGTATCCATGCAGGTTCATTTGTAGTGTTATGAATTTGTTTTTGTTTGTTTACTTTATGACAAGAAAGAATGTAGACTCTTTGAAGTACTCAAGTTGGTGATCATGAAATGTAGGTCTTCCTGGGTCATAATGTTGTGTAGTTCAAGGATAGCCTGATGTTTGGGGAGAACTATTTTTCCTCCATTGTCAGGGTTGAAGAGTAAGCCAAGCAAGAAGCCAACAGAAACAGCTGTGCACTTGCTTCTACTGATTTCTTGCTTGTTTCGGTTTTCAATTCTGAAGAGTGAGGCATTATGTTCTCCGAAATGTCAAGCTATCTCAAAAGTACATGACATTACAACCTAAAATACTTCTCTGTCATGTGAGAAATGCATTTTAGATATTCTGTCATCAACCCATATAGTCCCTGATCTACTGTTATGTGAACTCAGTTTAACAGTTCCTTCAGAAATTCAGATTTTAGTGTATTGTGACATGTCAACGCAATTCCAGGCAATGGCTTGATAAACACCTCGCAATACACGCACACAACAATAGAAGAATGGGGTAATACAACCTGTTTCAGTAAAGACACTTCTCCATAGGCAGTGACATCACACAACATTAGATAGCAACCATATGGCATGTTTTCTGTAGGTCTGTCCCAAAGGTTTATAGGGGACAACAGAGGTTGTTTGCAGGTAGTCGTAAGCTGGAGGAGTGAGCACTAGATAGAGTTTTAGTTGAGTTCCAAGGTTCCAGGGTGGTTGAAGATGGAATAAGAAGAAGACTTCATAGTGATATTACGTAGTAGTTTCTGTGTTGAGATCCATTGCCAGGAGATGACTAGTGGAAAGTGAGAATCCTAGAGCATGTGCAACGGTGAACTGGAAAGTGAAAATCAGCGATAGTGCTGTATTAAGCGTGATTAAGAGAACTTGTAATCAAAGTGCTAATCAGTCCATCAGAAGTAGAACCCGTTATTTTCGTCATGCATACCCCCAAACATGAGACAATATCATAATGATCTAAACAATCAGTTTATGATTTTTACAAAAACTGGTTATTTTTACAACAAGAGCTTTTTCTGCTTTGTAAGATAAATTATGTTGTATTTAATTAGAAGTACTTACTTGCTTCAGTATTGTACCATGATGTAATTTCTGTTCCTAATTGCTTCTTCACCTTAAGTGTCATACCAAAGCTTTCTTCATTCTTTATCACCACATTGTTCAGAAGCAGCACTTTTGAAAATTGTACGTCATGTTGAATTTGAGGATCTCACGGTGGTGACTGAAAAGTTCTATCGTCTAGGATGTAATACCCTGCTGTCTGGTGAAAGTCATCCAAAACATCAGTTGACATCCACTGGACTACACAGTGCCATATCCCAGAATACAGATCTCTTCGTTGTCCATCATCTTCAGTCTTAGCTATAAGTATTAGACAGAATTCAAAAAACCATTTTATCACCATTCAAATTTCTATATTTGTATATATAACAAAGAATATTCAACAATTCAGATCGTGCCCTCATCATCTGGACTTTTGGTGACATTAGTGGATCGTGCTAAGCTGCATCAGTTAAGTCTCCAGGCCCGAAAAATCCTCATGGAACAGCCCTCTGGCAAGATATCTGCTGGAGAATTTCTCCGGACCTTTTGGAATTACTTCAACCAGACTTTTGATATGGATCAAATTGATAAACAGCTGGCTGGAATTATACAGGTATGTCACAATTATAATTTAAACCTGATATTAAGGTAGCCTTCTGAAACTAAGGTTTAACACTAAAGTGTAATATCCATGAATGTAATCAATTTGTGTTTGTTCAAAGTGCTGTCTAAAGTTACTCTTTCTTTAACTTCAAAAAATTAGTGTAACATGCAGAAATTATAGGGTATAGACTTTAATTCGCATAGGTTATACATTAGCATTTAACCTTTAAGACATTGGCCCTTTAAATGCCCACCATTGTAGAGTATTACAAATTGTAAGCATGTTACTGAAAATGCTGTGATTTCTACAATTTTTGTGATAAACGAACGAAATAAACACTGCTCTTATCTAGAAAGAATATAGAATCAGATATTGTAATTTACAGATTTTAAAATCTGTAAAAATTGTTACACTGATTCCAAAAAAAAAAAAATTTCCCAATTTTGAGCGTCTGTCCACAAATATACATACAGTTTCTGCAGTATAAATGCATGCTGCTGACATCCTGTTTTAGTATGTCTTATCTGGGAAAAGGGGAGGAAGTTTGTGTTTGTATTGCACATTCTCCAGTCATGTGAGAACCTTTCTGTATGCACGAGTATGGTCGAAGTCTTATCGTACTTTGTCCCTCAGAAACTCTGACTGTATATCTCAGACTAGCCACACACAGGTACTGTTCTTGGAATAGCCCTGCATTGCCCCCTTGCTTCCTCGCCACTTTCAGAGTTGTCTGTACCGCAGTCTGAATCGGTGTCATTTATACAAGCTGGAAAAACATTCCTTCATCCCACGTTTGCCCCACGCACATTCAAGCATGGGAAGCGTATTGTCAGCTGCTTCTCAATTTCGGCTTCTTCCACGCGAAATGAGGCCATCGTGGATAGTTGAAATCGCAATGTTTTATGAGCGTTACGATTAGAGGAGGCCACTTGACATCACTGGCCGACTTCCTCTAATACGAGACTGAGGTGTCGTATGTGCTCTTCGCGTGGGAAACAGAGTTACATCCGGACAAAGTGCATCAAAGTGCATGACACTTCGGACTCTGCATTCAGTTAGATGACGCAGGAGGGAAGACTGTCTACTTATAAAGTGGGTGCCCAAAAATAATGTAAGTAGAACAAGAATTTCTGTCTTAAAATTAGATTTGAAAACACTGTGCACATGCATGGACTGTGCATACCCATACGGTGTCGCATGGCCACTTGGTTACACTTTATCCTTTAACATACAGACTTTTAAATTGCCCGCAGCCCTCTGCAGCTGATATTTAAATCGCCCTAATTAATTAACATTGCAAACTTTCAGAAAAAAATCCATATTTTCTGTTCTATGCAACATAGAAATACAAACTAAAAACAACCTGAAAGACAATAAAAGTTTCTACATATACACAAAAGAGCAATTTTTACAAACGAAAATTAACTGTGATTATTTTGTCATGAATTGCAAAATATAATCTTTATTATATATGTTATGAAATTCCAAAGGACTTACCAGTTGTTTTTTCTTCAACCTTGAATCATGGTGATGTAAATATAATCACACTATATGCAATAATATTTTTTTCACACTGTACACGTGTTTGAACTGTGTCACTTCACAGTTTATGATACACTCTGACGTGCGTGGCACATCTCAAAGCAGTCCACCTCACACAAAGCGACATCACACTTTTTATAATAGAAGAGCGTGCTCCTGCTTTTCTTATTTAGCGAAACACATGACAATGTCTTTGTTTCCCTTAGGTTGGCTAGTGTTGTGAATGTTTCACCTCCAGTCGACTTAGTTGGGCCCCAGGTGACCTTGGCCTCCCCCAAGAAACGCCACTAACTGTGATATTGAGCTTTGAGACTTGGTGATATTGTAAATATAATCACGCCATATACCATAATATATTGTTCAGACTGTACACGAGTTTGAACTGTGTCACTTCACAGTTTACGATACGCTGTGACGTGCGGCACTTCTCGAAGCAGTCCACCTCACACAAGGCGACATCGCACTTTTTACAATAGAAGAGCGTGCTCCTGCTTTTATTATTTAGCGAAACACATGACGTCTTTGTTTCCCTTTCGTTGGACAGTGTTGTGAATGTTTCACCTCCAGTCGACTTAGTTGAGCCTCCGGTAACCTTGGCCTCCCCTGAGAAACGCCACTGACCGTGTTATTCGCCATGTGATATTCAGCTTTGAGACTTGGTGATATTGTAAATATAATCACACTATATACAATAATATTACTATACGTGAGTTTGAACTGCGTCACTTCACAGTTTCAGTTCACAGTCACCTCACTATGATAGTCACACTGACACGTCGCAGTGGCAAAGATGCCTTTTACTCACAAAGTAATACTGGCTCAGTGGGTTTATACCTCTTCCAAGATGCAAAATAAAAATGATATATAAAGAAATATATGACAGTCTGACACTGACTTCCTGACTGATAATTCGCCACTGAAAACCAATCCTTGAATGTGTCAGACTTCTTGAAGGCTCTGGAAGCACTCATATGCAAGCACCGATAAATATTTCCTCATCAGTACTCGAAAGGAAGCTGGGCTATATTTGGCTGACAAGGTCATAAACAGTCATATCTAAACGTAAATAGTATCGAAACCAGTACCATAATAAACAATTTCTTTGTTCAGAGCTAAGGAATGAACCACTGACATGACCTCACATAGGTTTGTTTTGGTTTCAAACCCAAGGTCAAACTGTCAGCACTCCCAAAGAATGCATGTGGCCTGCATCATATATACGTGTCATTCGGCCAACTCTGGTTGCTGCTTGCGACATACATACGAGAGGGGACCCAAAAATAACTGGAACCGACCTGGTGCGTGCGCATGCTTTGTAGTTACGAGTTGTGCTGCTAGGTGGTGTTTGCTGGTGGTCTCCTGCGACTGTTAGTGAGCTGGCGTCAGTCTGAGTTAAGTGGTTTGTCTGTGGTGCTCTGTTGTGTGCGTTCCTGTTTCAACCCTTTGGCGATTAGTGAGATGGCCGACCAGAAGGAACAAAGAGTGT
>NW_019731576.1:179136-225311 GCF_002891405.2 Cryptotermes secundus | reverse complement strand
CTGTTTTGAGCAGTGGCAAAAGCGTTGGGACAAGTGCATTAATGCACATGGACAGTACTTTGAAGGGGACTAATATACAGTTCAATAAAAATGCAAAAATAAAAAATAACAAAAATAAATTCCGGTTATTTTTGGGTCCCCGCTCGTATGTGACATTCGCACGTTTTAAAGGTTAAAGGTCTCCATACGGTGTTGCTAGGCTCTTAAAGGTTAAACATTCTACTTGTGATTTCCTGTATACCGTATGGAAAGCTGCAAGCCCCATTACTATGTAGTCTCTAACCATAGAGCTGTGAACCATACTGATATGTAGTTGGAACCAAACTACAGTGAAGACACCAAATTCTTTGCAGGATTTCAGATTTCCACAGTGGTTTCTATGAAGGGTTCTCTGTTCTGGCATATGATTGCTTTATGCCTACATTACTCTTCAGCCATGCGGCTGGCGGTGGTATGGCTCTCTCAAACATCAGTTGACTGCCAACAGGCTACATGGCATTGTATCCCACAAGATAGAACTCATCACCAAATTCTTTGTTTGTATATAGACTGGATAGGCAAACAGCTGACCAGCCAAGCGAAGAAAATAAACTTTCTGTATAGGCTTTGACATCAGAGCATGCATGCTGATGGATTTATAAATTTCAGTTTCAGTTAGTAATTTAGACAACCGTGTAATCAGTGGAATGGATCAGAAGATGCGAGTTCTCAAGTGATAATTATATGCAGTTACTGCTTCCAGAAACAGGAAATTAGTGACAGTGGTGATGGAGATGATGATATGTCATGTGGTGACAAACAGAAATGACAGGGGTATCGAAAATATTTTCTCAGCAAGTTATTGGAACATTAAGTCCTACACAGGAATCATTTTCTGATGTTGTACACAAAAGTTTACAGTAGCTTGAACATCTTTTCACCATTGTTTTATTATTTATTACTTTCTGTTGTCAACCTGTTGCTGAAGAAGGGTTGCTTTCTTCTGTTGGAAATAATTGTCTTATTGTTTAGTAACTAGTAGCAGGACTTGTAAGTAAAAGTGATTTTCAAAGTAGAATGCAACAAGGATGGTGGGTATTTCCACATCTTTTAATTACCATATCCATTGTTTTCAGTTAACCCTACTGTTTCTCTCCTCCATTACAATGGATAATTGATAGGCCAGTGTATGATAGATTTTCCTGTATTTGCTTAGTATATGCTTGATGTATGTGCATTATAACAGTTAATTCTTTTACTTCTCGTAAACACGTAATGTAACTGTATGCTTGAAGTTGTAATGTCATATTCTTAGATAAAGTTATGTGATAGGTTTATGTTTAGTATGTCTTCACTGCATTCAGTTTCTTCTGTGCTTCTGGCAAAACTTTAGGTTTTATTATATTTGCTTAGTGGGTGCTCACTGTGTTGTGTTACTCTTCCATTCATATGATAGATTTTACTATAATTGCTTATTGTATATGCACTGTGTAATTCCCCTTCTATTTCTGTCAAAGGTTTTGAGTAACTTATGTTCTCAGTTATATAGTGAAGGCATACATTAATGTGTACTCATAGTATATTCTTTATCCTGCGTTGCTGACCAAGAGTTGTTAAGGACACCCTGTTTTCTAGTTATATCAGATAGTTTCCTTGTTAAGTTTGTATGTTAAATGTTTTATTCTGTTCTCTCAAAGTGTACCCACTTTAAACAAATGCCTCTTCAGGTAACAAAACATGGTGGAGATACTGTTGTGGAGCTTACACCAATACAGATGTTTGCACGCAACATATACCTTTTGCTGTTCGAATCTGAGGGTCGCCTGCCTTTGTCAGCATTTGAGTCAGCGTACTTTCGTATGTTTGGTATTGCTTGCCAGCCTACACAGTTTGGACATTCCAGTGTTATATCATTGCTTCAGTCCATACCTGATACAGTCCTACTGCGCGGAAGAGCAAATAAGAAAACACTAGTCTTGAACAAGAACCTGGCATGTAAGTATTTAATTATTTGTGTATATTTGTTCACTTGAATATTTGGTAAGATATGAATATGCATATTGACTGCTGGGGACAAGAATAGATGACATGTATGGGAGGAGCCTCAAACATTTGCCTTCTGTTCACCAAACACATACAGTTCTTGTCTTACTAAACAACACCCTGTGAGAATTTTCTACGTGCTTCCAGTACTTTGATCAAAGATAATTCTCCTAAGTCCTACAAGTTACCCAAATGCTCGTTTTGTATATGTACTTTATTTAGAACTTTTACTTCAGTAATCCTTTAACTCTTCATTTAAATTGGCACTGTAGAGTGCAGCAAGACAATTATTTTCTGGACATTAAATATTTCTGGAAGCTTTCATAATAATACTGATATATGTTAAATATAAAACAAAATGAAGAAAGTCACTAAGTGGAATATATTCTGTATCATATACACACAATTAAAAATTAAACTATAATTTATGATAAAGAAAAATAGAAGCTCTCTTTTTCTAATACATATTTGTTATAAAATTCAATGCATACATGTATGTATCCCCTTTGCTTCTGCTATGTAATTTTCCATAATTTGAATGATATTTGGTAGGCTTGAAAGAAGGATATACACACTGTCCTACTTGTCACTTCATACAATTAATTTATCAAGTAGTTACTATAGGATTCTGACAGTGGTGTATAACACATAGAGATATTGGGTTTTTGGACTTTATCCATTGACGATGGATAAAGTCCGAAAACCCAATATCTCAATGAATTAATTTATCATTCACATACCATCTTCATGAACTGTTGAATTTGATGACCAGTGCTAGCTGAACACATGTATACACTTAACTTTCTTTCGTTTTGTGGCCAGTGCTGATTGTACCTCTGTGCAAAATGATATAATTTTATGGGTTCTGCATTTGGTCTTCCTTTTGTAAGAGGATGAAGGCACCCCAGTTTTCCTTCTATTTCTATTAGATTTCTTACAAAAAGATGTCAGAAATCTAAGACATTCTTGGTCCCACAAGTTTACAACAGAAACCCTCTGTTCAGAATCTTCAGGTCAAATAGACTCAAAAAGATCTTTCCCATCTTCTCTTCAAACATTACAGGGTCAGGCTACAGCAACAAGTATTACATCACATAGTGTAATAATTTTTAAAATACAAAAGAATATAATAAGAATCATTACAGGATGTAGAAGTAGAGATTCATGTAGAGAATTATTTAAGAAATTAAAAATTCTACCGCTTCAATCGCAATACATATTATCGCTTCTCCTATTTGTTGTTTACAACAAAGATAAATTCAAATTAAATTCTGATGTCTATAACATGAATACTAGACAAAAATATAACTTCCACCTACCCTCATCAACTTTATCAGTATATCAAAAAGGAGTCTACTTTACTGGCATAAAAGTGTTCAACAATCTGCCACAAAGTATTAAAAACTTGGGCAATGATACTAAAAAGTTTAAATCAGAGTTAAAGAATTATCTACATGCTCATTCCTTCTACTCTTTAGATGAATACTTCAATGTAAATAGAGAATGATGTAAAATTAAGTTATATTAATTTTTAAGCTAAAATTGCCTGTACTTATGTATGTAACCTTTTGACTTGTTCTGTATCCAAAGGTACTAACCTGCTTAGGATTTATAGAATGTAAATAAATTCAATTCAATTCAACAAATCATGTTTTTCTAAGGAGTGCCAAAAGTTTCTGTGCACTTTAGGGACCTCATGTCTTACTGAGCATTTAATAAGAGTATTTTTTGGGGAACCCTGTAAACAGTAAGCTTTAATGTGCTTAAACTTGATCTGAAACATTTTCTGGCAGAGATATGTGTGAAAGTTCATTTAGGTCTTCAGGGAAGGTGGCATTTATAGTTGACTGATAATGGCTCAAATTCATGTTTGATTGATGATAATATTTTCAAGGGTATTCAAATAAATGTAAACAAATACTGAGGCCTTGTCTTGAAAGATGCTGCAGGCAGTGAAACAGACTAACTATGTTGGGAAGAGTGTGCATAAGGTGACCATTGTTTGATGCAAGTAAAGTGTTTAAATGGATATCATACAAACATAGGAGGTGTCCACAGGAACTAAAGTATCATTGAAGAGTTATTTTATTTATGTGTGTCTTTACAAATGTACATGCATCATTTTTGTACATTGTGCTCCAGAATTTCCAACATTACATTAATTCTGTATTTTCCAGCTGTGGGGATACCCCTTCCTGCCAACTTCAGTAAACAGTGTGGACCACAGAATGATGACAATGATCTGTCCAGTGGAGACTCTGAAGTTCATCCAGTTGAGGCCAGTCAACTATTAGCATCAGAAGGACAAGGAGTAGTAGCAGGTACAGCATTCCTGACAGGTATCATCTGTTGTCCTCTATGTTATTCTATATCAGCCACAAGTGTTAAACAGAACTCAGTAGATGCTTCAGGTCAGTATAAGAGCCAGGGAATGACTAGCACATGTTACAGTGAAAGTTATCACTATGCAGCTTTGGGGTTGTGTTCTTATATTTATCATTCTTTAGGGCAGTTAAGTTATTGTACGTAGGTAAGTCAGTAAGTAAGTTACAAATAGATATAGAACTTAAATAAGAGTAATGATTTGAAAAATGCTTTTATTTGTCAACATAATCTCCCTGTACATTGAGGCACTTGTCCCATCGTTTTACAAGCCCACAAAATCCAGCAGCATAAAATTCTTTGGGCTGCTGTCGGAACCAGGCATGTTCACACGGCATGGCCTACCTCATAATGCATGACAGGTTGCATGCTTGCATTGAATGGCCTTACTAAGTTTCTTGAGGATGTTACAGTAGGAGTCGGCATTTACGGTTTGTCCTTGAGGCTGAAATGCGGTGAGCAGTATGCCTTTGTGATCCCAGAAGACTGTGAGCATCACTTTCCTGGAGGATGGTGTCACTTTAAACATTTTTTTGGGCAACGCAGGCTGTTTCCACTGCATTGACGCACGCTTTGTCTCAGGCTGGTAATGGTGAACCCAAGACTCATCACCTGTGACAGTTTGGGCTAGCATATCATGTCCATCATGGTAGCGATTGAGATGCTGTAATGCCAGACTCATTCTTTGCATTTTGTGCTACCAAACTGCTGAGTGAACTACAGCTGTCAATGTGTCCAGTGTGATGGCTGCACATGACGCTTCAATGGTTTCTCGTAGCGTGTTCAGTGTAGCTGGCTTTTGTCAGTAACCTTCATCCTTCAAGGTTCCCCATAGGTAGAAGTCAAGAGGTGTTGGGTCTGGAGACCATGGTAGGTATTCAATAGCACCTCTTCAACCTATCCATCGTCCGGGTAGAGTGTCTGGTAGTGAGGTGGAGCACCATCTTGTTGTAGGCACACTTGATCGGCTTGCCCCACTTTCGCGTGCACACTGATTCACAGATTTTTTCGGTGATCGTGTAAAGTGTTGCAACACCACAGCACTGGAAGCTGGACTTGTTACTATCCGTGGTCACCCAGATCTTTGCTTATGCACATCATGAACAGTACTGTCGGCTTGAAATTTATCCCGAACACGGGCAATTGTTCAATATGTTTGTGGCTGAGTTCCAAACTCATTCTGCCATTGTCGTTGTACCTCTTTAATGTTTACGTACTTCCAGTACCACTTTAAAACAGCCTTGCATTGCTCAAAGAACAACCTTTCAGCCATTGTTGTTGCTGTCTTCTGCTCACAGCGTGAACATGGCATGCCATTGACGTGACTCATGTTACCTTCGCCATCTGTTCGGAAAACATTACACTACACTACTGCACAAGAATTGTAACTACATGTCATTTTGTTCCAAATATATTGACTATCAAAGAGTGAGTACATTTTTTGGACCTCTCTGTATATAGTAATTTCTTGTAACTACAAATTAATGAACATTTTAGTTTCAGAAGTAGAAAAGTTGTTTTCTTGGCACCTGTTTCTAAGCAGCTTAACGAATTGAAAGTGTCAGCATGTCAATAAGAAAGAAGAAAAATGAAAAGATCTTGTAACAGTTGGGTGGAAAGGGTGGGGGAAGAAATATTAAATATATGTAACATATTTGTTCAAATAAATTGAGTTTAACAGAGGCATAAATTATATGTGCATTCCAGAGTCAAAAGAGCAATTGTCAGAAGCAGAGAACTCTGCTGATAAATTCCTGAAGAGTATATTGGGCAATGGCATGTTTGATTCACCCAGTTCTCCGAAACCAGAGTCACAGGTAAGTGATGACATCAGTAGTTAGTGAATCACATGGCTTAGTTTTAAATATGGGCAGTTCTGTTTGTGCAGTATAAGACATTTCAGCCATTTTTCATTGAAAGTTAAACTGTAATATATTTGGAATCAGGAACAAACCATCTTCCAACATTTGTAAACCAAACTCAGATGTATTATGAGGGTAATTAACAGAATTGCAATGTTAAGTACGATGTTGAACCATGTTTACTCTGAGTTTACACTCTCTGCAGAGTTCTGTTGGAAAGTCTCATGGAAGTAGATTACTTGATATATTTTAGTATAGGTGGAAGGATGATATGAAGATTCATCTTAGGCTGGAGCCACACGAGTGCACAAAATGCGTCCGTTGTAATGAACGTCGTGATGTCCCTTGTAGAAATAAACAGGAGAGGCAAATGCTACGCTTTCTTCTGGCTTCATTGCAGACAAAAAACTATGCACCGCACTCTGCAACTGTGTGGTGTCCTCAGCAATGTCCGTCATAAAGTACGTTCATTACAACGGACACATTTTGTGCACTCATGTGGCCCCAGCCTTAAAGAGATGGTATGTGAGGATCTGGATTCAACTTGCTCAGGATAGCATCCAGTGGCAAGCTTCTTTGATGATAGATCAAACTTTTAAGCCCAATAACAAAGAATTTCTTGATCTGCTGATTACTATAAACTCCATAGTTAAGAGTATATCTTATTTTCAGGTGGTCTGTCTTAAAATAACTTACAGTGTATGAACTTTTGCACTTGGTAATTTTGCTGTTGCGATATAGAAGTTGGAGTGTTAATTCTTAACTAAGATCCTGGAGGCCACTGTTTGTATGCAGGGTGTATCTTAGTATCAGTTATGAGCCATAGGATTTAGGATAAAGATGTGTGAATAGAGTGAATGGTATTCTGGTCTCAGGCTGTTCACTAAAATCATTTACATTTCGGTCAAGTACAGTGTCCACAAACTATTTTTGGTAATCATTTGTATTGTTTCTTTAACCGTGATTGAATGAAGCAACATCAGCAGAAAAAACTACTCTTAATGACGTTTCACATGTACCTCTTGTAATTGTGGAAGATGGAGAAGTGACAGACTCTCTTGGATTGAACGTGGAGCATTTCTAGCACTGTGGTGTCTGTAGCTTCTATTCTATGATTAAGATCTAATGTTGTGAGCATCATGTTATTTGTAAGTACTCCATGAACCAATAGTAGTAGTGATGGCTGAGATGTGATGATCAATCCAAAGGCCGAGTCTGAGCACAAGATAGCTTGAGTTGAACTTTGTATTCCTCGTTACCTTATGCACTGATCAGACGAGAAGCTGATATCTGATCTTGGCATGATACATGGAGTTTTCAGCTAATGTTATGTAACATTACAATTGTAGGAGTGATTGAGGGAAAATAAGAAAAATCAATCGGCACAGATGGACTGTGGGAGAACAGCGATTCAAACATTAAGAAATTGTAGTTCACTTGGGTTAAAATATGTGGTTTATGTAGTTTGTTTCTTAAGCAGCATAAACTGTAATTGATTCATAACAATCCAATAATTGAGGTTGACTGTTTGTAACAAACCCAATAAGTAGATGCCTCTCATCCTTTCAGCTGAGGACAGAAACAGATCAGTTTCTGGAAAGTGTTATTCTTTAGAATACTGGACAATGGAAAAAGTCAAAAGCCCAGTAATCCCAAGTATTACAATTATCAGAACTCTTTAGAACATACTTATGTTTACAGCTTTTTCACTAATCAGCAGTATTACAAGAATTTAATAGCAACTTACAGTTATTGTATAATACTGCATAAATTGTTTCCACTTGACACAAATGAAGGAAAATCATTTGAATGTAATAACTCTGACAGTTCCTTTAAGTACATTTAATACAATTTTTTATTTGGTTCATCCTGGTCCGTCTCACTAGCAATAGTATAAGAGATTAAACTCCATCAGTATAAAGGACACGAACCAGATTTGTTCTAGATCTTAACAGAGTTTTTTAAACCACACTTGTAAAGCAACTAATTATAATAATATAAATATTTTAATAAATTCAGGCACATCACTTTAATTATTAAAGGCTAACATTTTATATTCATGACATTGTAATGGTATTGTATGTGTATATGCATCAATAATTACCCATCACATGGTAATAGCAGTTTCCGCACGTATTGATATATCCTTCTGATGATGGTCGCTCCAACTGAAACATGTCAAGGATGAAAGTTTAAAAAGGAGAAAAACCTTTATCAATCACACTGAATGGAGATGATAATCTTTTATACATTTAATGCAAAATTGGGAACAGTGGAACAAGCACAGCAACTATAAGAGTCTAATACCAGTGCTCGCCATCTGTGGTCTCAGTCATTTTTAATGCACAGCATTTTTTGGTTTCCATTGTGTATTATGTTTGAGAACAGTCAATTTAATCTTCTTTTTATTTATAAAGTACTGTAATGTCTGTTAAGGATTCAGTGGGAAGTTTCGTCATGTCTTATATAAGTTTTTATGCGGTTCCCTTTCCCTGCTCTTTCCTGGATTCCTGTCCAATCCTACATGGTATTGAATAATGTGAGTAGGTTGACATTTAATGCCATCTCACATGAAGAATGCACAAATAGTCAATTATAAACAGTCTCCTTAGTGTAGTATATTAGACTTCACATATCATGAAAATGTCAATACTTGCAGACAAAGTGGTTTTCACATTATTGACTGTACATGTTATGTCAGACTTTTCCTGTACCTGTACTGCATGATAGTAGTGTTATTGTTTTCAGTGCCTTTGTTACTTATTACAAGAGTAAGTATTTTTTTCATTGCATGTAATGGTTGCTAATTGCTTTAACATTTTGCATGCCCCTCAGGCTTTATCAGAGAAGTTATGCAGCCCTAAACACCAATCCTCAACATGGGGGCCTATGTGGGGAGGTGCCAGCCCACCACAATATGCTCCTTACTGCCACTCAACAGCTTTCAGTGCTTATACGGTATGCTTTTTCAGCTGTCATGTAGTGGTTCGCATTAATGGTCCAGTCCTTAAAGTAAACAATGCACAACATGCACCAGTTTTAATTGTAATAAAAAGATTTTTCAAAAGAGGTGTCTTGAGGATGTTACAGACAAGTTTGTAAGTTGTTAACAAGGAGAGAAATATAGCCATAACACTTTAAGAGGAGCTGTTTTTTTGTGGATGCATACATAATGTTTCTTAGAAATAATGTTATATGAGCTGGTTTATTTCCCACTGTTCGTGGTTGAATCATGTAATACCAATTTGAACATTTCAGTCCTCAGCCACATCATGTTCTTTGCTCTGTATAATAAGGAATTTTGATTTCCAAAATGAAAGTTGGCAACAAAATGCAATGAGGCAGGCATCCAACTCTGAGAATGTTGTATCGCCACATAATAGCCAAGTATACACAACAGTATAAGTTAGCATAATTTGGAGACATTGACACACTGGTGTTATAATGAAACAGGATTGTGAAGGTGTGAATTGTACACAAACAGGTGCATTCAGTAGAAGGAAGTATAAATTAATAAACAAGACTGATGAACTCTGCAGCAAAGAAACATTAAATTCTCATGCAACTTATTCTCTGTTCATAATGGTTACTCGGTTGATGATAAGTCGAAAAGTACATAAGCCTACTGAATGCATACACATTGAGTATTAGGCTTCAGTGTTTACTTTTGTTGTACATTCTGAATGAAAAAATATATATATATAAAATGTGTTGTAATAGAACACTGCATTAAAAAAATTATACAAATCTATTTTGTGGCAGTCTGAAGTCAATAAAGACTTTTATTTTTTTTACTGTGATTGTCTTTAGGAGGCCATGGTTGACTCTTGAATGTGATTTTTCTTTTCTCTTAGTGTTTATTCATGGTCTTCCTAACATTCTGTAGAGTTTTTATGGCTATGTGGATGTTGTCATACTGTTACATTACACTCATTTGCCTCACTGTTCATACAACTTGTTTTGGCATATGTAAGAGGTATTAAGAGAGGTATACCTCTCTGGAGGTATTAAATAAAGAACAGAAAATATATGGCCCCTAGTAACACAGGGTAACATCCAACTGGCAATTGGCCATTGGAAAGAACGAGTTCAAGTCATAATCCAAAGATGGGTCCTATTCACCAGTGCTACCAGTAAAAAAAAAGGTGACTGAATTGCAAATAAAATTCCTATATTTAACATTTTAAGTGGAGAACTTTTCTGAATGTAATGAATCACCTGAACTGAATAAATCTTATCGTAAACTCTCTTAGAGATGTTCTACATGACTCATATACCTCTTGTTTAAATCTATTAGAGTTGTTAGTCTTTACCATTAAAAAGACTGTTTTTATTGCATCAGTATATCACTTTATTTATAAATTTGGCTGTTCCCTCTGTTCACTCAAAACATCTGTAGCAGGGATGGGCAAATATTTTATACTTGGGGGCTTGATTGATCTACTTCAAAGTGACTGCAGACCAGAAAGCCTCAGGAAAAGAAATGTAGTTCAGAGATCATTAAACATCAACTGGTTATTGTTACTGATTAAACATACTCTATAGAGGTAATCTACTGAAATATTCAATGTGCATTATTAGGTAATTCACTCAGGATATCCCACACTCTGGTGTCCTCAGGAGCTTAGGACACTCTTTAAACGGAGTCTGGAGTGGGTCACACTTGTCTCTCTTTTTCAGTTGTAGGTGTGACAATTGCCAAGTTACCCTAGCATTTAAATATATGTTGAGCACTTTTATTTATTTTGTTTATTTTTATGTTAACAATACTTTCTCTGCACTGCATTTCACATTAATAATTATTAAAGGGATATTATTAATATTTAGTATTTCTGCAGCCATGTGGGCTGTAGTTTACCCACATTGATCCAGAGAAAGATATGTGGCATAAACTACTTAAGCATTATCTGAGCTTCTTGACTGTACACTAAGTTTATCACTTTTGCTCAGTTTCAAGTTTGTATGGGTGTATTCTTTTCCTACTCCATTGTAGTTATGTGTTCTACTTGTGGTCGCTGTAGTTTACCCACATTGATCCAGAGAAAGATATGTGGCATAAACTACTTAAGCATTATCTGAGCTTCTTGACTGTACACTAAGTTTATCACTTTTGCTCAGTTTCAAGTTTGTATGGGTGTATTCTTTTCCTACTCCATTGTAGGTATCTGTTCTACTTGTGGTCCTGGAGCCAGTATGCAGATGGACTTGAATTCCAAGGCCCATGGCGGGTGATCTATGTGCAGACATTCCCATGTCCTTTCATTATCTTAAACCTTTCGCTGTCAGTCTCCAAACCCCTTGTAACTGAAATCATGTCACACTGTTTTTGCTGAATTTTGCAGCTGTTGAAATAAAACTGTTGACTGCAGTATAATTTTTTATGTCTGTTTCAGCAGCTTCCAAGCTCTCTGAACTTTACTAAAAAATTCCTCCTCATTCTCTATTGTTTTTTTAGGTATTATTATTTTGCATTATTACCCAAGTTAGGTGACCCACAAAAAGTGATAACACCTAAGGAAGAAGAAGATTATCTACATGTTTATAAAAATCACTGGAAAACTAGTCTTATTTCTGTTGTTTCTTGTTATTTTCATTTCTGTTGTAAGAGTACAGTCAGAATTGCAGATCTGCTAGAGGCAGAGATTTTAGGTAATCAATGCTGGCCTTCCCTGGATATTTTACTGTTAGTTTAATTGATTGTTGCATTGAAAGAGTTGAATGGTAATACAGATATAGTGCCTAAAGGAAACGCACTGAAGGTTATTAGCATACTTGATAGTTTTTATACAGTTATGCTTGTTATATGTTGGTGATGTCTGAGGAAATGTAATGCAAACAAAAATACATCTGTATCTAACTTGGTGCATTTCTGAGATGGAAAGATGATGACTGTTATGTTTTTGCTTAATTTCTAGGGAGGATCCATGTCACCATGGCCTAAGGCTATGATGGTCACTCCAAATATCATGTCTCCCGCAAAGATTCTGTTGCCTTCACATTCCAACCCTCCATCATTGAACTCTTCCCCATCCTATCATTTTCCTTCAGGTTGTTTACCCCATGTTATACCACCTGATCCCAGTGAACTTCCACTCCCACAGCTTATTGGATCAAGGTCGAACACAAGGGCATCAGACGGTCCTGAGGATGATCAGTGGAGCCCCAAAGCAAGTGGTGATGCAGATAAAGATACAGATCACAAAAATGGAAGAGCTATGTCTACAGCTGGGGATAGTCTTGACAGTTCAAATGTTAGCATCAAATTGGTGGATAGTGGACTCAGCACTCCAAACAGAACTAAGTGTAAGTTTGCACTTCTGTACACTGAAGGTTCCGGTTGTTTGACTCTTTAAAATATTTCTGTGTTCATGGATTAATTAGCATAGACTCAACCTCTGTCAGTGTTAAATTCTTACAGTGTAAGGTTGCCATACTTTTTATCATATCGTGATAAAGGCCAGAATAAATTACCCATTGCTAGGTTACTGCACAGTAAATGCATGATGACATCACAAAATAGGGAGCTGTTACTACCCAAGAGCTAGTAAACAACACGTGACAGCTGATTTCTGCTGCTGCTGGCACGCGTGTATTAATATGAGGGTTATTTGGAAAGTAACCTGTGGTGAGCTGTTAACAAAACAAGCAGTGAGAAAAAGTGTTGTTTATTAAATAAAAAAAATATGTACATACTTAAGCTTCTTCTCAGCACAGTCACTGCTAGAATTGAGGCGCTTGTCATGTTGGGGAATAAGTTTTTTCATGCCTGTATCATAGCAGTCTGTCACCTGTGAGCTCAGCCATGTTTTTGACACCCTCCCATCAGCTGATTATTGTAGAAACACTGTGATCCCAAGCAGTTCTTCATGTAGGTAAACAGGTGGTAGTTGCTCGGAACGAGATCAGGGCTGTAAGGAGAGTGGTCAAACAAATCCCAGTTGAAATGCTCCAGCAGTGCTCAAGTGTGAGCAGCTGTATGCACACACATTGTCATGGAAGAGCACTACACTGGATGTCAGCATTTCATGCCTTTTGTTCTGTTGTTTTTTTACTGTCTCACATTACACTTCTGACATTATCATGGTATCTACAGATACCATGCACATTCCTTTATTAGTATGGTCTGGACAACCTTTTGCCTTCAGTACAGCTGCACTCCATGGAATGGACTCTATACATGTTTTGAAGAGTCTAGTGGAATTCAATACCATTCTTCTTGAAGAACATTTTTAGGTTGTTTTAAAGATGTTGGCCATAGGATTTTGTTCCTCAACCCAGTCTCCAGAACTGACTAGACTGGTTCACTGCTGTTTGTGCTGGCCAGGGAAGATGTGAAAGTTTGCCTTCATGCTCGTCAAACCACGACTTAACAGTTCCAGCTGCTAGATCGGTTGCTCTAACTTTAAATAAAAGTGGAGCCTTTCATCCTTACTGAGAGGATAGAGGCTAGAAATAATGAAATGTTAATGTTGATAATTGAATCAAACTTCTGGTTTGCATCATATTCCTGCCTAATGAATGTACATTGTGTTTTCAGGCAAGAGGCGCTTGGCTGCTCAGTTCAGTACTCCAATAGAAATGCCATGACAGCCTCAAACCAGCAGCATTGAATCAAAGTACCTGAAGCATGAGAAGCAGACAGGTGTATTATTTTGTATAGCACAGATGTGGTGTTTTATTTTTACTGGGTATATATGTATTGTATGTAAGTAGATGTTGGTTGTGAATCATCCATCTTATATATGAAGTGACCATTGTGCAATGCAGTTTTGCGGCCCTAGTACATATTTTGTTTATATTACATAGCACTTTGAAACATTTTATTCCCAGCATTTAGTGCTGTGTGTGTACAGTGCACTTTGATAAGAATTTGCCAATCTTTTCCTTATAGGAGTATTCTGTACTACTTTGAATACAGACTACAGTAGAGTATCCAAACTTTCAAAATTTAATTTTGAGTTCACATATTTACTTACAGTGTGTAAATCAAATCATGGTTATGTCAGGATAAAATCTGTACCACCACCATAAGTCACTGGCACACAGGAACTTGGGGAGGGAGGGAGGGATTTATTTCCTTTGTGTAGTAGATTTGTTTGGAATACAGGATTAAATATGAGGTATATTATAATAATTTATGGAGATTGAATTTGCTGTTGAAATAATTGATGAATATATTGTCTTAAATGCCAGCATCTTACTGTACTTTTCTTTATAAATGATGAAATGTGGAACTTCATGCATGTATATTTACTTTCTGATATTTACAATTGAGAAAAGTAGCTAAAAGAGAATCATAACTTTCAAGCTTCATTGTAGTTTTGCAATTTTAGTTGAACAGTCAGTATGCATCAGCAGTTTTGATATGAATCAAGTTTTTATGTTTGAGAGAATGAGAAAATTATAAAAAGTTATTTCTAGTTTAAAAAATTAGTTCTGAATGCTGCAGGGTTGGGCACCAAGATGTATGTGAAGATTCTGTTTATATTGAGAAAAAATGTTGTTTTAATCATGGCTTCACATTACACAAATCTTTACAATTTAAGCCAAGTGCTGGTATACAGTGCATTTCCTTTAAATGACACATGTAAACATTTTCTTCAGAATGTACATTTATGGTAATTTGATGTTCACTGCATGAACTGGTTTTCTTGGCAGGTTCTTCTCAAGAATGAAAGCATATCCAGTTTAGAAACTGGTGTACATAGCTGGTTGAGTACATATACCAATATGCAACTTAACTTGAAAGTATTTAATTTGTTCTCATGTCTGTATGATGTTGATGCATGTGATTGTTTAATAATTTTGATTATAATTGTAAGAGGTGAGGATGGTTTTATAATTCCAAGTCATGTATAATTGACATTTAATATTTTATCAAACAGGGATATGTCTTTATATACAACTTGGTATCTTAACCTAAGGTGCATGTAATAGTTGTTAAGTTATATGAACCAGTCATATAGTTGATTGTCAGTAAGTTGCAGGGAAGGACAGTAAAATAGACAAAGATACCAGGGATCATTTGTGACTGGTTTGTTTTGTTGTTGAGATAGAGGAAAGGTGAAAGGTAGAGGGTACTTCTCAGATTAAGGCGAAGTCCTCAAGTGCATAACTCAAGTTATCTTGGCCCTCAAGTGAGGTACTGAGTTTGATCATGTACTGAGGACACTACAAGAGATTGTTATGTGTTTAGTTGCAGCAAGTCTTAAAAACAAATATACCATCTTGCCATCGTGTAAAAACTGCTAATTACATGTATAAAGAGTTGAGGTATATTTCCTTTTAAAGAATAAGGGAGTATTTTAAATGGTTTTAAAATGACATCTATAGTGAATATAGATGTGTGCGCCTTAATCGATACACAGCGTATCGATTGGCTGTGGTATGCAAGGAGTAAGAGGAGAGAAATGGTTATACACCTTTCACCTTTCTTCAAGTTGTTTAGAGTGCATAAGAGTTTGAATCGAAAAACTGAATCTTAAAGGAACATAACTATTGTCAGGTGTAAAAATTTCCTTCCAAGTGATTGAACTTAAGTATCTCGGTCACACTTTTGATCAGTTTAATGAACCTGGTTCCTTGCATAAATGTAGGCTTTAAAGAGTAAATACACTTGGTGTCCAAAAATTTTTATTTTTCAAATTGAAACCTTTGTGATAATTATAGAACAGAAGAAAGTAATCCCTTAGTTTTGTTGAAGGTGCTGTTTAATCTAGGTTCATATTATTTCTACAGTGAACAAGTGTAAAAGCAGGATAAAATTTATGCAACTCTGAAATTTGCCATGTTAAAATATTACATACTAATATACTGTTTTGCATGTTTTATATAACAGTCATCAGCAAATGACCACTGTTATAAAGAAAGATACTGAGGCTATGGCCTGGCACAAATTAACTCTTTGTTATTTTAAATGTCTACAATTTTCAGATGTACATCCTATATAATACATTTTAATTTTGAATACTGGCACTTTTTGTGGTCATGAGGTAGGGGTTGTTACCTGTCTCCCATTAATTATGTTCACAGAGACAGAAAACTGCCTTTCTGATATTTATATGCAAGTAAATATTTTTGGTGAGAATGCTAAATATGTCACTCTGATATCTTTAGAATTAGTGAACTAAAATACAATATGTTCCTAAATAAGACCTTTCCCCTTTTATTTGGAACCAGAGATCGTTATGTATAATATTTTCAGTTTTCTTCTGTTCTTTACTTTTTGTAGTACCATATTTAAAATTATACAATTTCTGGTCCTGTTCCCAGCTCTGGTTGAAATGTTACATTGCATTTAATGTGAAAAGGTGTCTGTTTAAGGACATATCCACTGCCAAAATGAGTTAAGCAGACGTATGATGTTCCAGGAATAAAGTTTCAGTAGTTGGAGGGGGGGGGGGTGTTCTTGGATGTGATGCCTTTTCTTGGTTTTGGTGTTTATAAAGAGCGTACGTGCTAAATATGAAAATTCAGTGCCAAAATAAAGGAATTTGTTGCTTAAGCAAAAATCAGAAAGGAAACATTCTCATACATATTGGGCAGAGAAATTATTTTTTGGTCACTGAATAAGAAAATAGAAGACTTTTTTTTTCTGCTTCGATTTTAATCGCATTTAAATGAACACAGTCATTTGAGTGAAGATAGCTTATCTGTTCATATATGTACATACTACATATTGCCATTTATAAAATAACAGTTCTGTTGAACACTATTTCATATATTGGTAACTTTAACGCCATTATGCCTCAGTTAATGGTTTCTTAAAGTGTAAGGATGGTCACCAAGAATTGCTGAAAATACAGTTGCATCCATGCAGAGTCTGTGGAAGTCAGGAAGATTTAATACAGGTATAGGGCTTTCAGGAAATGTAGCAGCAACTGGCAAACATTCCATGAATGTTTTGTGGCTGTACAGTAAGATCCACCAGCTTATTGTAGGTGTAGAGAGGTTGTCAAGCTATTTAGGTTATTAATGTGACCATACAGTCTGATAGGGACCTGCATTAATGCATAGCAGTGCAGTTTTTACTGTTACTCAGAGACTGAGAGGGTCATGTAGATTTTTATATTATTTTATGTCACAGTATCACAGATTCTGAGACCCCTGGCTTAATTTGTGAGTGACTAGAGACTGCAAATCATATCTTGTGGGGGGTGGGGGAGAACTTGACATGCATATCTAGTTTTTATGCTATTTAAATATCTCTCCATCCAGTATATAAGTGGGTAGTTTCCAGTTATGCCTGAATTAAATCAGAACTGTGATTGGTCCTTGGTGATCTCAGTTATATACTTCATGAGGAAAATTTTATATTCCATGCATGACGTGAAACAGCTCATGTGAAACCTGATTCTTTCCGAGGCCAAATATGCCTCCACTGAATAGGGCACCAAGTGGTTGGGGTTTAAGTGTGTGGCTGTCTCGCACCAAGAACTGACTGACTCACTAACTTCCTGGGAATCCCAGTCTCTTCTATTAAACCCTCAAACAGACGCGGAAAACACGTCTTGCTCCACTGTTGACTAATCATCGCATCTACAGAGGCATTGCCCAGCAACATGTTGATTAGCTGCTGTCAAGATGTGTTTATCGCAGCACTGCATAGCAACAAGCTTGGTGGGGTTTGGCACGACACAGAGAAAAAACTGCTTTCCGTATTGTTGTGTAATCGTGTTTACAGATTTCTGTGGGTCAACAGTTCTTGCATGGCGTATGTTGTGCCGTGATGACAGGTGGTTAAAACAAAATACTACATTACTATGTCAGCCATCTCTCTTTGGCTAATCCCACTACTGCCACCACTTGTTGTGCGACACAAATATTGCTCGTTGGATAATTACTTCTCACGGTGGCAAATCCCATTATGCCAGCCTCTGTCTACTCAGCATTTCTAATTCTCCCAGTGTTTTACCTTTATGAGCGCTTGCTTCCGCGTTGTCAGCGCGGCTGTGCTGAGCTTCACATTCTCTTGCCAGGCTCTTTGCCCTTCCGCATTTCACAAACACGGACCTTGTGTCAGCATAAAATCTTTTTAACAATCCAAAAACATACTGTATATGCCCTCATATTACATTTGCAAATTTGGGGCATAACAGCGTAAATATGCCACAGTAGTATGGGCATAAGTTGTAACAGAATGTTAAACACTGAAAACAAAAATTAGAGAGGAATTTGGAAGAGCAAGTTGTATTTATTGAAAAATTTTATTACAACACAAAGACATCTACAAATATTATTCTAGAGATGTTAAAAACAGTCTATTGCAGGACTGCCCTCAATAAGGAACTCAGTCTCACAAAATGAGGCTGATGTCCACTTCAATTTCATATTACTCCAGTTCTTTCAAATTATTTACAGATATCACTTTCAGACTGAAAACACTATACAATTAACATTGGCTACTTGACAACTTAAAAGTTACTTCAGTGGTCGCCTTCTGCCACACCAAAACCTTCTTTCATTCCAGTGCCTACTGGACCATGGCGGCGTTCCCATATCATTCGATGTTTCTGTTTCATGTAGGCATCTTGCACCCTTCCATAAGCACCTAGATCACCATCTGAAATCATATTGTACATCTAGTAACTAATCATTCACTGCCTTCACAAAAAAAATTAAGCTCATTGACCCTTACTATACAGTGGTCATTAGATTTCCTAACAGCATGATAAATTAACACTACGACATATATTTTTTATGGACAGTTTAGAACCTGGAAATATATAAATTGCTTCAAAAGTTAAATAAATATCTGCAGTTATGGCATTGTAACATGTGAAAATATGGGAATTAATAGCTATTCTGTAATATGTAACTACATAAGAGTCGTCAAATTTAAAATCTGTACAAACAAGAATATGTCACGAGTTTTATCTATTTGTGGTATCATGAGAATAGAGGAATCTCACAAGATCTTGAAAAGAAGCCAAGATAATGGCAAAAGCACAATAACTTTTTCACATAAAAAGGGGGTGATATTTTGGTCTAAATTTGGAAAGGCAAGTGAGTGGTGCAAATAATTAGTACAATACATAAGCCCAAAGTGGTAAACTTGGAAGAAAGGCTGGACAGGTAATAAAGAAACACAGTTACATTACAGAATGCATTTAATACATGAAAGGTATTATTGTTCTATTCTTAGAGGAATGTTCACGTGGTCAAAAAGAATTGCATATTCTGAACTGTGCTATGTTCAGTGCACTTCTCGGGTACAAAACCTTACACCAAATTGAAAATGAAAAATACCTAAAAGTTTTGCACAAGACTGTGAGAGAATGGATCGTGTACGATGTGTGTGACTACAGATGGAGTCTGGACTGGTGAATGGATTTATCGACCACTTACACAAGACTCTGAACTAAAAGCTGCAACACTACTGCTGATTTACACACTTTAAAAATCATTGCAGAACACACTAAACATCAGTCTTTTATAGTCTTCCCTAGTCATTGCTTGGTAACAGCTCTCAACAATGGAGATTCTTCAGCTTCTGTGATCACGTTGTAGCTTGCAGGCTAATGCTACTCACAACTGAAGTCACTGCTCCAACTATCCTGGTTATACAGTACAGATCACATAGAAAATACTGTTTCCAACAGTAACTCTTTTGTTGTGCAAGTGTTCATTGCCACAGGAACGTGCTGACCAAGCCTTTGCCCAGAAACGGTCATTTACAGGGTCACTGCTTAGCAATGGATCTGTATGCTAGACTGCTCCCTCCTCAAGGCTGTTCATCCTGAAGAGCTTACAGGCCTACCACCATTTCTTCTCTTCCAAGGGCTGTGATCTGTGATCAGTCTCACCTTCCTCCCTGTGGCTTGGTTTTCATGGTGCTTTCAAACTGCTTTTCCTGAAAGTCCAGGTGTACCACCACCGTATTCCTCCGGTTCATGCAGGCAAAAAGTTACGAGAACAGTCGACGCTCCTACGTCCATGGCCCTTAAGCTGTTTTCACTGGTCTCTTCTTTTGTTTCAGAGGGGGCCAACTCCTCCACACTGTCCTGATATTCATTTTCTGCAGTCTAATGGAAGTCCTGACTATTTACTTTGCAACCAACTCATCAGTTTGTTCACTGGCCTTGTATATTGTCTCCTTGCTTCCCAGATGTGGCTCCTGTCTCCTGCTTCATCCTCTGATGCCACTGCTGGTTGTCCTCTTTCCTCAGACATAGCTGCTGTTTTACGCCTTGGTCCCTTATGCCATTGTTTCATCTCAGATTCAGCCGACGTCCCTTCACAAATGCCCATCCTTTTGGGGTCCCTTGTAGAACATCATCCTTGCCTGGTCCTTGAAGACTGTCCCTTGCATGGTGCAGGAAATATGTGGTGAGTCATCCCTCTGCAAGCAGCAGCCAATTTCTGCTGGGACACACCATTGCCCTAGATCTATTTCTTCAGCTCTTTATGACACCCTACAGCTAGATGTTCGTCCCCATATTGGTTTCTCAGTACTCCAAAAGTTTCCACTGAGGCCTCTTCTTTGGGGACTTCCTTATGCTCCACTCTGCTCATTACTTCTTCTAAACTTAAACAGAAAACATACTAATGGATCACATTGTCAAACCCTTCTTTAATGTCAAACTCTCTGGATAATACATTCCTTAATTTAACCTTGGAACAATTATTTGTCATGGCATACATGACAGTTACCACCATTAGATAAGATTATATGTTAATATAATATTACGATGCAGAATAACCACACCAAATGTAGCCTGGCATATACATAAAGTAGGTTGAAATTTCATGTCACTCAACAACACTGTTGGCAATGTTGTTTTTCTATGCAGTCCATGCCAAGGCTATATAATAAGGACACCAGCTGGTTCATAGTTACTTGAGAGTCAGTTGCTGACATGAGTTGTGAGGTAATAGCCAGCTGACAACAATGTAAGTTAGACAGAAGAATCTTTATTGTTGGGAACCACTGACAGGCAACAGTTGATGAGGACATACAAGACTTTATGTGTGCCACAGTTACCGTGATCTGTAGAGTGAATATATCCGTGAAATGGTTATAGTTACTTGTAGCTACGTGTTGTTAAGTGTTCAGTAAATCCAATTACCAATCCAAACCGGTGTCTAGTCACTTAAAACATGACAATATTATGAACTGATACTTTGCTATAAAAGCTTTTTTTTTCCTCCTCACATTTATTGTACATAACCTCCAGAATCTGCAATAAATGTACAAGTGTATGTTCAATAAGTAGTGGCTTGTGAATAAGTTATGCCCAGTGGCATAACCCATATACTTTTTTTGTTTACTTAGGTATCATTTTAATTCTTCTAGTGGGGTTTTACTCAGGTCTGTCTGGTAGAATTAGGATGGTGTATCTTTTCAGTCTATTTGTAGATTCACTAGTGTCTAGTAGGTTCATTGTTAGTGCATTAGTGTGGTTTTCTAATGTTTTAAATATCTGGTATTCCACTTTTTTATTTCACTGAGCACTGTGTTCATTTATAGATCTTCATGGATCCTGTGATTGTTTATGTACTGAGGTGCTTTCAGAATGGATGGGAGAGTCTTGTTTGAAAGTGCTGGAGGATTTCCATGTTGGAATTGGAGGCTGTCCCCATAGCTGAATTCCATAGGTCCATATGGATTTGAGTACTGCTTTCTATAGGAGGAGTTTGCTCCCTATTCATAGTTGATCTTCTGAGTAACCATTGCTGCATTTGTTTCACATTTTGGTTGAGCTGTTTCTTTTGCCCGTGTCAGTCTTCTATCAAGATGCATGCCCAGGTCGTGTATTTCATTTCATTTTTTTCTGGTGTAGACCAACATTGCACATTTGTACTGTCAGACAGGTTCAGTTGCATAGGGTGAATTTAATGCATGGATTTGCTTTGATTTATTGTAATTCTCCATTTCTTCACCCAATCGTCGATCTTATTGGTTGTGGCTAAGAGTGCAGTACCATTGGCAAAGGTAGCAGTTGTGTTATCCAATGTCAGGATGTTGCTTGTGTAGATAAGATATAGGATGGGTCCTAAGACACTTCCTTGTGGTACACCTGCTTCAGTTTTCTTTAAAGTTGTGATTTTGTCTTTGAATTTTACTTGAAAGTGCTTGGCCATTAGAAATGATTTTCATACTCTGTGATATGCATAGGGAATGCTATACAAGTTGAACTTATTGCGGCATATAGATCCATCATTCTTGTCAAGCGTACCACCCTACACATCATTTTGGTACCAGAAGTTGGGGGCTCGAATCGTATGGGATTTTTCTACAGTGGTTAAGATTATAAATACATGATAATTTGGTGTCATTAGTCACACAGCCATAAATTTGTGAAAACTGGAAAAAGCGGCTGAAAGAAAAGCCTACATAGAGAAGAGGATGGCCGAGCAAAAAGGTGACCAAGAAAAATGGAGGCTCAAAGAAAAGCCTATGAGGAGAAGACAATGGCTAGAAAGCTAACTAAGAAACAAGTGAGCCTGAAAGGAGAGCCAGTGAAGAAGAAGTGGCAGCAAGGTTGGAAGCCATTCACAAGAAGACACATGCCAACCAGATGAGATTGGGGCCTGAAACAGAACATCAAGAGAAGATGGATGCCAATCTAAAGGAAGACATAAAATCGACTGAGACATCCGAGCAGAAACAAAAGCCATCCAAGCAAAAGCAGATGCAAGAAATGATGAGAACCAGCCAAGAAAGGATAGAAACCAAGATGGACGCCAATCTAAGGGAGAACATAGTAGAAATTAAGGACTGACAAAAAGAGATAATGTCCTGCCAAGATGCAATGGAGACCAATCTAGAGAAGATGGAGCCAAATTCAGGAGAAGTGGACACCATAGTGGAGTGGCAGGAGATTCCTAACAAAGAGTTAGCAATTCATTCCCTAAGGGCATGCTGAAATGAGAGAACGGCCTGCTAAGAAATGACAGAGGCACCTCTGGAATGCAAGAGCCAACCTCAGCAGACATGAAGGCCTGCCACAAAGTGATGGAGGCAGATATCGAAGATTAATATATGTATAATATAAACTCTGTTGTAAATGTAACAATTTATTGTAGTTCTTTTCCCCCTTTTTTCACACTACATGATAAAAACACAATACACCAGACAGCAAACGTATTAAAGAAAAGCAGTGGCACGCACACAGAGAACCTGCACAAAATAACACGTGAGTTGTGCTGAAAGCAAGAGGTAGCCACTGCAGCACATATAAGCATAGAGCAGGTATCTCTGTGATTTTGGTTTTTAAATTCTAAATATTAAAGCTAAATGAGAGTTTAAAATTTTAAACCAATCGACATGTGAATATTCATAAAACACAATTGACAAGATCGACAAGGAGAGTTTTGGAATATCGGGTGCCGATTGACGACAGAAAATGAACAATTGGAAATCTGGAATTTAAATGTTAATATTGAGTGCAGTGTGACAGCTACGTGAAGTGAAATATACATGATGATGGCTGATTATGGCCAAAACATGTAGTGTGAAAGAAGGGGGACAAGAACTACGGTAAAGTGTTACATTTATGATGGGGTTTATATTATACATATAGAAGTGTGGAAGTGTGGAATGTAACAGGATGCTTAAATATAATAGTGAAGATTGAGCCTGATTCAGGAATAATGCAGTCCGTAGGGAAGCATCAAGAAGTCCCCAAGGGAGATGCCGTAGTGAAACTGGTCAGAGGATGGAAGAACCTGCATAGGGACTGGAAGCTAGCTGCAGGGCGATGTGGAGAGCCAAAGGAACTGACCTGAGGAGTTTGTGGATCCCAGAGCAAGTTGGCTGCCCAATCGTGCAAGAATGGCATGGTGCAAGGGAAATTGTGCCCCGCAGGAGGAATTGGTTGCTGGGAGAAGGATGACCCACATTGCAAAAGTGGCATGGAACAGGAGATACGACCAGATCAGTGTCGTACAGGAAACTCGGAAAGACAGAAGTTCAGGAAGAGACATTGGAAGGGCCCGGAATGCAACAGCAGCCTAAGGGACCGAGGCCTAAGACAGCAGCTATGAGGCAACAAGTGAATAACGGACCTAGGCAACAGACGGCTGCTATGTCTGAGGAAGAAGAGGACAACCACAAACGGCATCAAAGGGTGGAGCTCAGGACAGAAATCGCACCTGGGAAGCGGAGGAACACGTGAGAAGACCCTATATGAGATTTTCAGAGGGAGGCTTGCGAAACAAGCAGTCAGAACTTCCAGCGGGTTATGAAGGATCAAACATTTTGGAGGGGTTGACCCCTTCTGAAGCAGAAAAAGATGCTGCATACGGAGTAAGAGCCGGATATGGGGGGCACCAGCCACTCCAGGAGTTATGGCCCCCACTGTTGGGGGGGNGGGGGGGGGGGGAAGAGAAAAACTTCGGATAATGGTGATACATCTGGATCTAACTGGAACCACATAAGGGAACTGCTCAGGACAAGCTGGCCTTAAGGAGGGAGCGGTGGTAACAGTTGGAGAATAGTCACTGCAAGAGGGGAAGACCGAGTTACAAGCAGGTGATACACTGTTAGGCTATTCAGGACAAACAGCCCTAAAAAGGGAGCAATGTGGCATATAGACCCATTGCTATGTAGTGAATTTGTAAACATAGGTCAATGGTAGACAACACTTGCAAAACACACATGGCCAACAGTACAAGAACAGTGTTTCCTATGTCCACGGATGGACCGTTGCTAGGCAATGCACCAGCTGTGACATCACACAACAGTATGTGGCCATCATGTGACTGGTTCTTGCGTGTCAGTCAGCTTGCAGATGTGTGGTGACGTCACTCAGCAAAAGTGAATGTGGGTCACGTGATATGTGTTTACTGTTGGTCACTGTCGGTCCTTCAGCTATATAAGTGAGCAGAATTCCTGAGCTGCTAGTTACGAGAGAAATAGCAGTGGTGGAAGCACGAGAAGAGATCGAGCTGGAACTAGAAGTGACAGTGACTGTGTAACAGAGTCCTGAGTTCTGAGTTGCAGTACAGTTACAAGAGAGAAACAGTAGCACTGTAAGCACGTGAATGGAGCAAAGTGGAATCAGGAGTACAGAAGAATAGAGGAGGTAGGCCTGTGAAGAGTTTGCATGCTAAATAGAATACTTCATGTGTGTGGTAGTGCAGTGGGATTGGGCGTGTGTAATCAAGTGAGACTTTTACATTTTCTGTGTTCAGATCCATTACTAGATGACGACTAGTGGAAACAGAGAATCCCAGTGCATGTGCAATGGTGAACTGGAAAGTGTGTAAATCAGAGATAGCGCTGTATTGCCTGTAATATAAGTGTAATTAAGAGAGAGTGTGTTAACAAAATGCCAATAAATGTAATCATCCGAACTAGAACCCGTCATTTCATCACGTGTACCACCCTACACCCTACTTAAATGTGACACTAACCAAGATGATAATACCTGACTACTTTTAGAATATACATAGGGTATACATCTTGGGTGATGCATGATATCAAGGACAATATGAAGCAGGAACTTCATACTTTGAAGTAAACATGAAACAATACTACAGACAACAGAAATGTGACAAGGGACTATAAAGGCTTCAATATTATAGACACTGAATCTTGGAAAATTCTTGGAAATTTTACAATTTTAATCCTATAAATAAATATACTTACACTTGGTAAACCAATTTTCAGCACCTTCATTATACTGATCCCATAATGCTTGGCATTTCACTTTATGATCTGGAGCTTCATACAGGACACAATCCTCAAATCTTCGTCTCAAGATACTTAGAATTTCATTTTCTACCAACCTGAAGGAAAATTTTATCATTTTACATCATTTTACTAAATCCTAAAAAATCTTCATACACAGGAAGTGGATAAATTTGCCAAAAGTTAGTGAAAGTGAAGTAATGGCTATGACGTGTATTTATGAAAGTTACAGAAAGAAATAGATAGGTTAAGGGCATTCCTTGAATTCTAATAATCAGGATGTGGAAAAAGTCAGTGTACAATAAGTCCACTAACACATGCGCACGCACACAGTGTAAGAGCTCTACATATAAAAGAGTACTAAATAAGTTACTTGTAGAATACTACATAAAGATATATAATTAAACTCATGACTATAGTCCATTAATCATGCTTTACAATATTTGTATAAATTCTTCAACTCAGCAGAAGGAATTATTTTGATCTTACTTTAAATACTGTCTTCCAGTTGTAGATAAGCGTTTAGTTTTCAGGGACAACCTGCTGTACACTTTATTGCTGCACAAGAGACTCCATTCTGATAGACTTACAGTTAGCAATTAGCCTTTGGAGATCAAGTTTGTGTGCTGCAGACTTTATGAAGTACTAAGTTTGTTTAAATAGTTCTATGTTGTGAATTATAGATGTTAAAGAGTACTCACTGGCAAAGGCTAGTATGTGGAATTTCCACACGACTCTCCTTCCTAAGTTACTGCCATTCTGATAAAATTCTTCTACATAGGGAATGTTTACATTTAAATATGAGCCACAAAAATTTACAAATGCATTTCTTGAGATCAGCAGCATTCTACTTTCTAATTCAACAAAATACATGCCTATATTATACAATTTAAATGGTAATGGTATATCAGGGTTAGCAGTGACAATTCATGTTCTATACAGGAATACTTGGTCACTGAAATATATTATTCCAAAATGTATAACATAAACCAATAAATAAATTTGTGCTTGTTCTTCAGGGGTGTTTTAAGATGTACAGAATTTTTAACATTGTTGACCAGCTCACAGCTTTAACATAAGAACTTCTTATTAACAACAACTATCAGATAATTTGTCAAAGTTTTACTGCCATTCAATGCAATTCAGTGTGAGCACCATTGATGGCTCTCCAAATGATAAAACAAAATTCCACTTGATGCCACACCTAAGGGAGGGCATCCACAGGCACCACAGCAATAACTCTGTAATCCTTTGGCATAAATCGGGAAGACGCTTTACCTATTTTGTGGACGATGTCTGTGAAGTGCCCCAGAAGAAGAAGCCTAAGGGTGTTGAGTCAGGGCTCTGTGCAGGCCAATTAAACAGCCCCCCCCCCAGGCTGATGCATCAATCTGCAAATCAGTCCTCCAGAGAAGCATGTACAATGGCACAATAATGGGCTGCTTCACCGTTTTGTTGGAAAATGAGGCTGTCAACTTCAGCTACTAGCTACGATTGCCTTGTGGACTGCTTGACCGCCATGGAGTGCTGACTTAACATCTATGAGCTTCTTCTACGGCTACATCGAAGCCATCAAGTCACAGACTCTTCCCAATTTGCGCTGAAGGATTACCACATCTACTCTCCTTGGTGTGAGGTGAATTGGAATTTCGTTTCGACGTCAGAAGTGCCAACATTGAACTGCACTAAATGGCAGTAACACTTGTGAGAGTGTCTTAATAGTTTTGTTTACAAAAATAAAGTTGATCCTTTGTATTCAAGAGTCTTTTATATCACTGTATAGTTTTCTGCTGATACAGTGGGCCATCTAAATGTGCAGACATAATATTAATTATGAAATAACCGTCTTAACGGGGATATTACAATCTCGTGATATTAATACTTGTCTCGTTTAAATTGCAGATGGGCTTCATGCTGGCATACTGGATCATCTGTGTAGCACTCATCAATAGTTGGCACACGTCGAAATCTTTGATGATACCATGCATAATCCTTTTGATTTGGCACAACAATTTTCTCTGCAAAATTGGAACTGAATGTTAGGACGATTGATTTTTTTCCCCAGATAAGAATCTTGTATTATAGTAAACACAAAAGAATGCGGATAATTCTCACCTCTAAACCATATTATTGGAGATTCAACAGCATTTGATAGGGAATCAAAAAATCGATTCAGTGCATTTCTTCCCCTTGGAGCATCACCCATTATAACTGAATGTTGTATACGAAAACTCCACGTTCCAATAGCAGCTTCCAAATTAGTTTCTATGGGAATATTCTTTTACGAACACTAAATTTATAAAATACCATGCAACATTTCTTCAGCCACAGATTAGTAATGGACGTAAACGACATCTATCGACATCTACAACTACGAAAACCAGGGAACAATATAGATCGGTAACGCAGTTTCCTCAACGTTCCTCAATTTGCGCAGCTACATCCAGTGTGAACCTGTGTTCAACTCAAGCTGATGACACTTCTCAGAAATTGCGGTAGCGTTGCGGTTGCGAGTTTCCTTGGTGTGCCCACGGTCCTGATCGTCCTGATCACAGAATCTTAGGCAAAACACATATTGAAGTCGGATTNGTGGGAGGGGGGGGGGGGGGTGAGCTAAATGTTTACGCCATTTTGAAAGTAGATTACAGTCGATGGTAGTGAAGGCAGTTACGGTGTTTTGCGAAATTGTGGAGTACTTGTTCTTATGATATGCTGGGAAGAGGGAGTTGTTAATCTTATGACGTTTACTTGCATATTAAAATAGCTTCTTTCCCGGTGAAACGTAGGAGATTAGCTATTTTACTGTCATTGGAAACGTCGATGTGGTGAATCATTCTACATCCTGTTATGTCATTTTTTCATGCAGCTTGCGCCTGAAAGTACGTACTTGAAGAATATAGTTTTTTTTTAATAATGATGTCATCAGTTTGTAAAAGTAAGGACATCTGCTTTGTTACTGATAGAATTGGTCGTGGTTAGTAGCTGCAGTTACGCGATAATTGGAGTGGTGTGACCTGGGTATCCTTCCTTTTCCCGTGTCTGTTTATACGCTGTGAAGGAAAGGTTTGCTTGCTGTCTTTGGGATATGGCTGGTTTTGAACCTATGTTAGAGTTGAGGTTCTCAGTGTAAGCATATATGAGAGTACACGGATTCACATCCGAGAAGATAGTACATTTCGATTTTGCAACTCTTCATGGGCATTCGAATATTACATTGTAGAATGCCAAGTATATGAATTAATAAACTGGTGCAACTTGCAAGTAATGAGACATAAAGATGAAAAAATTCTGTACCGAAGTAGCCTTCCTTTTTCGAATAAATTAATTAATTTTAGTTTTAGGTTTGGAGGTTATGTAAGTAGTCGGAACATAATTTTAGTTACCGTTATCGTCTACAAGTCACTAATGTGCGCCACAACTTTACATGTATTGGCCACTGACGGCCATCATCGGAAGACAACCAACAACTCAGAGAAGTGTATTATGTGCATATGTTTTCTTGTAAGGGTTAAAACATGTATTTAAAATATTGTCACATGTTAAGAGTGACTATGGATGGGGCTTGGATCAGCAGTTTGATTTATTGAGCTCTTACATACCTGTGACTACAAATAATTATAACCATTTAATTAATTCACACACTTTACAGTTCACTAGAATTCACATTTAAGTATTCTCAGTCTGCTGTGTCTTATCCTGTCATCTGCTAATGGCTTCCAATGCAGTAGGTCTCTCAACTTACGTTTACATTTATTTCACTTCATGGATCTAATCATCTCTCTGTAGGGCTGGATATAAAACATATCACACATTACACATCATATGTCCTTGGTTCCAATAGAATATATAATCAGGCCTCATGCAGACAGTGCAAGTTGTCAAGACAACACACACAGGCTGTGGAAAAACCACAGTCATGTTCACACCTTGCCATTCCACACACACTTTCCAGCCATATCTTCAGTACAGTTTCATTATAACATTAAAATTCATAACAAACACAGACGTTATACATACTACTGCATTTACAACAAACAGGTCTCAGCAACATATAATACAAGCACCCAGACACATCTTCTGTGTTCATGTCCTTACTGGCTGGCGACTGTCTCACAATTTACCAAACTCAAGACTTGGCCTGCTTATAACAACTCACCGTGAATGGCACAGTAAACAGCTCTCCCAACACCTCTTCTGTTGTTGCATGAAATAGCTGTTACACTCACCACATAGAGAACACCGGTTCCCAGTTAGTCCATTGGTGCGTGTTAGGAATCTGTTGCATGGCATGGGGGCGGTTTGCGGAGTTATTATTTAGCAACGGGTCTACATGCTAGATTATGTTCTGTTAAAAATTATATAAGTTTTTGATTAGGATCTTGCTGAGAGTGGCAGTGATCGTTTTGTTCCTTCACAGTACGAGGGGGGACCCAAAAATAACCAGAATTTATTTTTGTTATTTTTGCATTTTTATTGAACTGTATATTAGTCCCCTTCAAAGTATTGTCCATGTGCATTAATGCACTTGTCCCAACGCTTTTGCCACTGCTCAAAACAGTGCTGGAATTCTTGAGGCTGGATACTGTTCAAAGCCTTTAGCGTGTTTTCTTTGACTTCATCCACATCACGGAATCGCTTTCCTTTCAGACTTCTCTTCATCCGTGGAAACAAAAAAAAGTCCGACAGAGCCAGGTCGGGTGAGTAAGGTGGATGAGGCACAATCACCATGTTGTTGCTTGTCAAAAACTGTCGGACCGTCAAAGCTGTGTGGGCTGGAGCATTGTCGTGGTGAAGCAACCAGTTCCCATTTCTCCACATTTCGGACCGTTTTCGTCGCACACTCTCTCGTAATCTTCGTAACACATCCAGGTAAAAATGTTGGTTCACTGTTTGTCCTGGCGGAACGAACTCTTTGTGGACAATGCCATTCACATCAAAAAAAAAAATCAACATTGTTTTCACATTGGATCGCACTTGACGCGCTTTCTTCGGTCGTGGTGAAGTTGGAGTTTTCCACTGGCTTGATGATTGCTTTGATTCTGGATCGTACCCGTAGCACCAAGACTCATCGCCAGTCACAATTCTTTTAAGAAATTCTGGATCGTTCTGCACTTCACTCTTCAAGTCGCGGCAAACATTCACGCGGTTTTCTCTTTGGTCATCTCTGAGCAAGCGAGGAACAAATTTTGCAGACACCCGTCTCATGTGCAAACCTTCGGTTAAAATTCGCTGGACCGTGCTCCATGAGATGTTCGTTTCCTCAGAAAGTTGGTCAATGGTCTTTCGATGAACTTCATCAATTGCACATTTGATTTTGGCAATGTTTTCGTCATTTCTTCCTGTCGAAGGACGCCCGGGGCGTGACATGTTGCCAGATTTGAAACGGGAGAACCACTCGTAGACCTGTGATTTCCCCAAAGCATCATCATTAAAGACTTGCTGAAGCATCCCAACAGTCTCGGCTGCAGTTTTCCCTAACAGAAAGCAAAATTTCACGCACACTCTTTGTTCCTTCTGGTCGGCCATCTCACTAATCACCAAAGGGTTGAAACAGGAACGCACACAGCAGAACACCACAGACAAACCACTTAACTCAGACTGACGCCAGCTCACTAACATTCGCGGGAGACCCCCAGCAAACACCACCTAGCAGCACAACTCGTAACTACAAAGAATGCGCGCGCAACAGGTCGGTTCCGGTTATTTTTGGGTCCCCCTTCGTATGTTGTGTGTATTGTGTTGGTCCTGTGTCGGTGGGTGACCATTGTTGTGGTGGTGTGTGCAATGTGTTCTGGTGAACTTTTCTATTAATTGATTGATTTCAATTAAACTTGGATAAATTGTACACAACATTAAAAAATACTACCTCTGTAATAAGCCATGGAGGCCTGTAAGGTTGTAAGACGTTGAGGCTCCCACATTTTCTAGACAGTCGTCTTGCAAATGGCTGGTATGTTATGAATTATTATTTTACATCTCTGACGACTCCAGGACCTCCCAAAGCTTCGGCGAGTTATGAGTTAAGCCAGGACAGTGACGTAAGCAATGATAAGTTTACTAGTTTTCTTGATAAAACAAGATGGTGGCAGCATACTAAACTGGGTGGCAGAGCGGGATACCTCCACGCCCCCTGTCACCACGGAATAACAGTGGTGTAGCGGCGGCATAACAGTGGAGACAGCGAGGAGATAATCAATCCACCCCTGTCGTAAGGGCGTAAGGGCATAACAGTGGTGGAAGCGGTGGGGATACCTCCACGCCCCCCACCACGCCGTAACATTACTTTACCTCAGTATTCTGGTAGAGAACTCCTTCAGCTAACTTCACAAAAAGACAAATAATGGAATGGCTGGCAGAAAGACTCATTGCTCTTCAAGGAAAATATTAAAGCTAATGTTGTATACCGTCATAAAATTTCACAGGCCAAGAATTATAGAATACTCTATTGGTGAAACTTTCGGGTCACGGCCACAGTGTTTTTTTGTTTGGCACCCTGCGCTCCAGTTTGAAAACCAGTACAAAAAGTTGTCTAAGGTGAAGGGGTAGGTAGCATTGAGACATTTTACTTAATGTTCTCAGTGTTTGTTCTCTTTGTGAAGAAGTGTTTCAGCTTATGTGGCAAGATGATTACTACCATTATGTGTGAACATGTGTAAAATGCCAGGAATGAAAATTTGGGACAAGATTTATAACAGATGTTTTCTCATGTTAATGAATTCCATTTCTAATTCCTACTACAATGAAACTGCTAGGTGTATATGGATAACATTCACCATTTTCACTTATTTCTGTAGGGTCTGGAAGCTAAATGTAATTGAAATCTAGAGGAGTCAGTTGAAGAGTGCACTTCACCATTGCTTTAATACAGAAAGACTTCTATGGGTCCTCTGCAGAGATACCAGATACCAGTGGACTGTCATCTTTAGGCTGCATTTTGTGTTACTAGTTCAAAGTTAATATTATCCTTTCTTTCAGTAGATTTGATGTGCTGCTAGAATGTTTGCATTTCCTATTGAATTCTGTAATGTACTATGTGTGGGAATGAGAAAAGGAATTTGAATTTGCCATAGCCTGTGACAAGAACATGTTGAGATGCACATGGTTGTGATATGAACATAAAGGTGCAAGTTGTACTGACTTTATTAATATACTGTGACATGTCACACTGTTGTTGGGCAACCGGGACGTGGAACGAGGTTACGCAACAGTAAGGGAAGCAGTGTTTGTCTGTGCTGAAGTGCGCTGGTTGTTACGCAACGTTGCAGTAAGCATCTCTTGGCAGCAATGCCTCTGTAAACACAGTGATTACGCAACAGTGAAGCGAGGTGTGTTTTCCGCTGTTCGACAGTGTTTATAAGAGTAACTGGAATGCTATGTGGAGTCAGGGTCGAATACCTCCACTGTGACCCTGCGAGTCGTAGGAGGCAACGAAAAGAGAAGTCTCAAATGTAAGACAGTAAAATATGGTCATGAATCCCAAGGGACTCGGACCTGAAAAAGACTGCACTGGCAAGGGCCAGCAGCATATACAAAATACAGACCCATCCTCTTGTCAGAGAGGTCACCCCACGAAAACAAGACTGTAACTGTCAAACAGCAATAAATACTGGTGCTCGACACCAAGACTTACTAACTGACTGGTCATCAGTCGCAATGTGACTTTGACTTTGACTAAGGAGTCAGTTGAAGTCTAGCATTCACCGGAGTTAGTTGAGCATTAGCAGTCAATTTCCAGCCTTCGAAGAGAAGAGTTGGGTTTTAGGAGTCACCAAGCAGATCAGAAGACACCTCACTGAGAATTGTGATGGTGCTGAAGAAACGTCAAGAGGACGTGATATGTGATGATAATAGTACTTGTAAGTGTGGATAAGAGTGTGTCAAATAAATAATCACTGAATCCAAGACCCACGTGAAATTATTCGTAGTGTTAGGAGACAGAAGTAGGTTTCCAGGTAACATGCTACAATACTCTATAATAAAAGCCCTGCCCATGAAAACGAGAGGTCTGATAAAAAAAAGTAAAGGTAAAGCTATCCCTGTTACAGGCCTCTGAGGCCCATAGGTTCATAGGGTTGTGAGACTTTGAGGGTCCCACATTATCTAGACAATCAGTTCAAAGTTAGCGGTAAGGTTTTCAGCCTCACACGGCAGCCGCACTCTACCCTCCAGGGAAATTCCTGGTACTCATTTCTGTTAGAGCTGAGTCAATCCCAGGGCCATAGTGCAGCTGGAAGGATTAGGTCAGTTGAAAATAAAATCCAGTGACATTTCTGATATGTATATTTTATTAATCAAGATTTCATTTTATGTCTAGTTTCAGGTGCCCATAATTTGTAGAAGAATGACAGACTATAAATGAAATTATTTGATTCATTTGAGGATATTTGTAAGCAGTAATTTTATTTCTGGTGGCAAGAGGATAAGATTGTGTTGATGTACTCATGAATGCAGACATTTTGATAATGGATCAGGGAATTTCATCATTTAGCAGCAAAGATGAAGAGATCCAGTACTGGAAGGACTTGGCAGTGCAGTTTCAGTCAGGGTTTGTCATAAATCTGCTACATATATATTCAAATCTGTTACTGCATGAGTTAGAGACCCCGTTAGAGATTGTGATTAATTCTTTGTGTATGTGGAAGTTCTGAGTCATACACAGGGCCCGGATTTTGATGACCTAAAAATATTTTAAAAATGATCAAAAAGATCCAGAAAAATTACCTAAAATGTGACCCAAAAATGTAATATGTCGGAAGATCTACTAATTATTTTAAAATGTATTTTTAATCTTTACTCTTTTAAGTTCGTCCTTGTTTTTATGTTGAAAATTAAGCAGTATTTATCGAATTTGAAGCTAAATGTTTTAATACAATTTTTTCTATCATGTTAGAATGCTTATCAAATGTACATATACGGTATGTATTCTAACATTTAAGTCTTACCTCATTCGGAGTTGCAATTGATTACAGTCAACATGCGGAGATTCTCGAAAGTGAGAGAGCACATTCTTGTACTTGGAGAAACTCATTTCCACATCTGCAGACACAATGGGTGCATACTTGAAGTGTACCAAATCACTAGCAGTAAGTTTTTCTTCAGTACTGAAAGTGCTGAAGGACTCTCCTGACAGAATTTGAGAAATGCTGCATAATGTTTCATAACCTGAGTTTTTATGCAGAACACTTTTCATTTTTCTTGACACCATTTTACCAATGTCCCCTGACACTTTCTCCAAATCACTACAATTTTTTTCACCAGAGTGAGCGAATCTTCTAGTGTTGCTCCTTTCTCCTGCAAGCATTGGATTCCTTCTGTCAAGGAACTGAATTTTGTCTTTATGAAGGCCAGCTGTCCTTCCATTTTGATGCACGAGAACTGTTCCTGAGTAGCTTCAATTGCCCTCACATCCTCCACCTTCATTGAATCTACAATGTTTTTCACTACCTGAAAATGATCGCAATAGTAAATTGCAGCATCAATCCATGTTCCCCACCTTGTGTTGATGGGTTCCCGGGACAGTGGAGCACCAGGAGCCATAGACTTAAAATGTATTTTATGAGCTGGAGCCTTGACAAAAATCTTCTTCGTCCTCGACACAAAGAGCATCCACTTGAGGAAATTTTGATCTCACTTCCTCTGTCACTCTATGCAATGCATGAGCTAGGCAAGTAACATGCACCAATTTCATATAAAACGACTTTATTGACTTGCCTGCTTTTACAATATGTGGGACTGCATCGGTCACAAAAAGCAAGACATCGGCATGTCGTATACCCTCTGGCCACAGTAGAAACATCAACCTATTGAAGAGTATACAAATTGTGGAATGATTAACGGATTCTAGCACCTCACTCATAAGCAGAAACACTTCACCTGGTCCATCAATTTCCAAGGTTCCAATGATGATGTTTGCCACGTAGTGAGCCTCCATATTGCAGATCTTATCAATGGAAACGAAAATCTTCCCATGCACTTTATTCCTAATCATTTCCAGGATAATGTTGTAGCACTGGGAAAGGTAGTTCTTCCTGAATGTGGATTCATCCAGGATGAAACGACCACAGTTTACTTGCAGAATATTTTTCAGTTTTCCATTGTTCAGAGCCCAAAACGGAAAATTTGCGGATGCCAGAGCATCCCACAGATCTCTGAAAAAATCCAATGATTTATTTCCACCTCCAGACGAACACCGTTGCAGTAACATTTGCGCAGGTTTCTTTTTGTTCGAAATTTGCACTGCTCGTACGTGCTCGTCGTGGCCGATATGTTGTTGTACCGTGAACCTTTTTTCTGCCGCTACTTTTGTGTCACACATCTTACAGTATAAAATGGCACTGTCAGTTGAATATATATCATCTCCAAACTCAGCTACAAATTGCTTTTAATGACACGATTTAGTTGGCTTTGCTTTTGGCATCATGATAAAATTAATGAATCTAGCGCAAGACAGAACTGAACTTCTTTCACATTCATCCAGGATGAAACGACCACAGTTTACTTGCAGAATATTTTTCAGTTTTCCATTGTTCAGAGCCCAAAACGGAAAATTTGCGGATGCCAGAGCATCCCACAGATCTCTGAAAAAATCCAATGATTTATTTCCACCTCCAGACGAACACCGTTGCAGTAACATTTGCGCAGGTTTCTTTTTGTTCGAAATTTGCACTGCTCGTACGTGCTCGTCGTGGCCGATATGTTGTTGTACCGTGAACCTTTTTTCTGCCGCTACTTTTGTGTCACACATCTTACAGTATAAAATGGCACTGTCAGTTGAATATATATCATCTCCAAACTCAGCTACAAATTGCTTTTAATGACACGATTTAGTTGGCTTTGCTTTTGGCATCATGATAAAATTAATGAATCTAGTGCAAGACAGAACTGAACTTCTTTCACAAAGAACCTTTCATCAGCTGTATCTTTATCTGTACGGTCAAGGGCGAGGAACTGAAGACAGAAGGAGTTTTATTGAACAACAGTATCATATGAAGCAAGAGATTCCAACTAGAAATATGTGTAACTAAGCAAATTGCTTTGTACAAAGAGCCGCAGTGTGAGTAGTCATCGCCATACCGTTTTATGTTATGTATTGTCAGCACTTACGCGAAACAAATGGAAAAGATGGGCCAGGATTACAACCTATTATTGTATACTATGGCCTTTGTAGAGAACGCTTAGGAGAAAGAGAAAGAACACTTCGCTTCCATATTATTCACATTTCAGAAAACATATGAAGAAAAATTCCCTAAAATTTCCAAAAATGACAAGAAATACCCTTAAAAGTCCAAAAAATTACCCCAAACATGAAAAAATGACCTTAAATCTAAAAATGTCAAAAAATTATCTATAAAATTTACATTTCTGTAACCAGCAGCTCAAATCCGAGATTTATATATTTAAGAGCATCGCATAGGATGCAAAGAAAAAAAGATGACATATCAAAATCCAGGCCCTGGTCATACATAAACCAGAAACTGACGAGAATTCTGTTTTCTTTAGCTGTTAGATTTATATTTGTGTTCTTAATTGCATTTAGATTATAGTACAGTGCAATATTAATATGGCTTGGATGGAAGTTTGAGAATGAGTTTAAGAAACATGAAATTAGATCATGCCCTACATATCTAGTATCATGAAGGCATGTTCATAGGAACAAGTTTTAGTGGAGCTTATATCTATGAAGGTCTTAATTGCATTTCTCTCCCTAGGATAAAGTAGCTGAATGTATACAGGTATGTTTGCTCTGTAGGCTGGAAGAGGCTAGAGAGGATACGAGACAAGTAGAACGAGAACTTGAAGAATTCCAGGAAAATTCACACCAATTGGAGAAGGAGTTGGAGACACAATTGGAACAGGCAGATAAAACAATACGGGAACTGCGTACGCGTAACAATAGACTTCAGTTAGATAATGACACACTGAAGGTAGATTTCATAATTATGGCCTGGTTGATTTGGGTTTATTTACATGATATATTGCCCTGGTTTATTAAACTGACACACTGAAGGTATATCTGATTGTGATTGTTTCATGTTTGTTTATGTGATTATGACATATGAGTATTGCCATGTCATACTGTTTGTAAAATACATGTGCAGAAATGCCAGTTCTTCATTTGGGTTGTTATTTCCGTAATTACTTTGTTTTGATGCTAGTGTTATTCCTCCAGGAATTGCACTATTGTTGGAAGCACTTGCAGAATTTGGCAAGTGCAGTTTTGTGATAGTTCGTGAATTGTGGTTATCAGTTTTCCTGTTTCATTCCAACCTGAGTTGCTAAATGTTGCAAGTATGGAGGAAGTGGGCAAGTCATTTTGTCCAGATATTCATGCACAGACAAAGCAGTTTGAGCCTGAACATTGTTATGATTGGTGAAGTCATTCTCCATTGTGCCACTTCTCAGGAGTTTTTGCCACACATCGTCTCAGATGCTGCAGAATATTTCAGCAGAATCATTGGTTCACAGTTTGAACTTGAAGGACAGATTCTTAATTGACAGTTCCATGAGTGCCAGAAAACACATTCATTATGTACTTCTCACTTCACCTAATTTATTCTTTAGGAACAGAGATGATAGGCACTTCCAATGAGATGAAGGCTGTTGCTTTGTTTTATGGCTGTATCGTTCAGCCCGTTTCTTCACCAGTGATTACCTCCAAAAGGAAGTGTGGGTCCTTAAGTTTTTCTGATGGCACTGATACACATTTACATGATTCTGTTTTTTTTTTCCGTCAGCAGATTTTGTAATGGATTTTGCATCAGTCTGTCAAATAGTCAGATCTTGTGTAAAGACACTTTGGCGTGATTCAGATGAGATTCTCATCACATTAACCAAGTCAGGGATAGTAGCACTTCTTTTTCCATGAATAGATTCCTTATATGTGGTACGTTTTCATTTATTTTGCTAATAGATAGATGCCTTGAATGCTTAGTGTGATTACCTGTCATCATTCCACTTTTGGAATTGGTAAATCATTATGTGTTATAAGTTTGTTTATGTTGGCTCCTAATATACTCCATTCTGGTCAAACCCTCTAGCTTGACAGATTCTAGATCTAAATCTACACCTCAGCAGTCCTTGTAGAAGAGTGAAATTTATGTAATTGACTTGGTTGATTCTGGTCCAGTTCTAAGAACTTTGTTCTGTCAGAATAGAAAACAACTTTTGAACTTCAGACAAAACAGATGGGATGTATTTTATTTCATCACTGGAGGTATCTTTTGACACAGACACTTCTTCAGCAGACATGAATAGGAAATGGTCACCGGTAAGTAATCTGGTTGACAGGATATGTGGTTGAGCTTTTGAAAGCCACATATATTCTGGCGTGACCATTTTCTGACTTGCAAGCCATGATATTTTCATGGAGAAAATTGAGCTTCATAGTTGTAGTGTGTAAGCCCCCTGTGATTTTGCTTTGTTTCCCAAATTAGAAATGAAACTGAAGGGACGTTTTGAAATCGTGTCTGATATCTGAAAGGAATCACAATCAATACTCAACAGCATTAAGGAAAATGACTTCCATACTTCTTTAAAATGTGAAAAGAATGATAGGCTCACTATGTATGTTCCCAAGGAGAATACAGCCAAATTTAAGTTAAGCCAGCATTTCTTTTTTGACCTAATTGGAACTTTTCAATAGCACCTCTTACATATAAACCATTAAATTTTCATTGGAATTATCTGTACCACAACAAGAACTAGCTTTAGACATGAGTAATTTTGAATAATGTGAGAAGCTGTATCAACACTACTACCTGCATAATTTAATTTGGTAGTAAGAACATGAATATTACATTAAATGTTGAACATAAAATTACAGATCTCCTTGGATTTATGTTATCTTTTGGGGGAATTCAATCACTGATCAATATTCAGGTTACACTAAATCCATGATACTGACAGAAAGAATTGTATAAAGACTCTGTTGTCTCTCTGAACATATTTGAGCCTTTATGCTGGTACTGTGATGCATCTGTGAAACATATTGATCCCTGCCATGCTGTATCCACACTCATTGCTTTAGTTTCGAACATAGGTAGATAACTTAATGACTACAGTTCATATTTAGAGACATCATTGATTGTATATAGTAAACCATTTTCGGTTGGTCCCATATATATCTGGATGTGTCGTTCTATTCTCCTTATGCCAGGTCCAGAGCCTTCCATTATTAACACGTTCTGGCCTTCAGTGTTTTTTCCATGGCATTTCAAATGAATATTGTACTGATGGCTATTTCCTTGTTATTCATACATTGAAGAGTATGTGGCTGTATTATGTTGCTGATGGTTATAAGGTCTAGAAACACTTGTCATGGAATGTGCTGACTCCCACTGAAGAGAGAAGTTAAATTGCAACCTCCTGTGAAATGATATAAATGTATATCCCTATTTTTAGAGTTGGTTTCTGTATTATTGATGTGAATATACTGTACATCTATTTGCTATTGTTGGAATATGTGTTCTTTTCTTTGTTACAAGAACCTACTTCAGACTAAAACTTAAACCTCTTTTGAAGATATAATGAAATTTTCTCACCCTACTGTGAATTGATAGATAGTTGTTGAGTATCAGTTGAGGCATCTAGTAATACAGGAAAGTCAGAGTAAATACTTTTTGAATGTCCTTGGGAAGAGATTAAAATATATTGAAAGACCACCTTTCAAAGTCTGTTCTGTGTATAGTTCTGGAAGATACTGTGGGCAGTGTTTCATATTAAATGCCATCTCCTAGGCCAACTTCTGACATTCACATACATCTTGTTTTGGGGCTAATTTAGAATTCATTGCAACATTACATATAGTTCCTTCAGCCGGCAGAACTTTACATCATACAAAAGGTCTGTTATGGTGTTGATTGCTTTAAATTTAAAAAACAGTTGTCTGGAAAACACTGTTCTTTTGACAGTATACTTTGTCAGTGGACAGCGGTTTACAAACTTCAGTTAAATTTCTGTGTGGCTCCAGTTTGGAATTATTGTTTGTTCTGTTAATATATGTTTCTCTTTCTTAATTTGAATATTGCCCCAATATATTGTAATAATATTGCATTAAGGTATGATATTAATAATGCTTGTATCCGTTGTTATGAAGATTACTGCCATGAGAACATCAGATCTCATATTCTTCATTATATTGTGTTGATAATAGGATAATTATGAACAGACAAAAAGACAAAACAATGCACAGATATGTGAACTACAAGCAACAGTGTCTGAATACCGAAATCATGAAGAGAGTTTATTGAAATATATCCGGGAGCTAGAACAGAAGAATGATGACTTGGAAAGATCTCATAGGTATGGCATTTCTGTGTGAACTAGAAACTGATTCTTATTCTTGATTTATTTGTGGTGATTTCTCAGATGTGTAGATTACTGTGCAGCCTCCGTATAACGAGAATTTATGAACTTCATAAAAATGCATTTTAACAAGGAGTACCTATTAATATCCAAATTTGGTCAAAGTATATATACTTTAGTCCTAACTACGAATTACATATATTACTATATTGCACTTAAACAGTAGTGCAGGGAACATGGTATTTAGTTCTGTCTCATGAGTCTGCAACAAACACTTATGAAAATACCCGCATTAACTTGACCATGTTGGTCTGTTATTCCATCTGTCTGTGTGTAAGAAATGAGTTCTGAATGAAATTTTGTTCCAGAAAATAACATCTAAGATCTCTCACCTGAAGATAGAGACAGGATTCAGTCTCTGAAATATTGTGTTTTAAAATTTAAAAAAAAAAAAAACAGGGTGATAGATAATGTCCAAAACTCAATAATTGTATTGATTTAGGAAGTTTGCTAAAGTTCCTGAGCATATTTCAGTTTTTGTTAAAATGTGATAGTGATAAAGGAAACTACCAAAATGCATTTCTGTATGCATGCATGTGATGTGAAAACCACACAATTACAAACAAAAATGAAACTCACATTTAATGTCAAGTACACTTTTCCCATAGGTTGTATGGTTTCTGAGATAATGAAACAGAATGGATTTTATGCTTTTTGCAGGAAATATTAGAATGAATGCACCGGAATTATATTAGTGAACATTTCCTAAATTCTGTGAAGTGGTTATCATGTAGGTATGGAAGTAAAGATGAGTAATGGAACATTTTTACCATCTTTACTAATATCTGAACTGAGGAAGATTATCTCATGCTTACATAATTACTTATAATGCAACCATTGACCAATGTTTTCTGTCACAAATTAGAATGGCCCTTATATTCTTTTTTGTCCGAAACCAGGGAGAAGTGTGGGGTATGGATTAATGGTACCTTTCTGGACTGGCAACTGTGAATAGTTAGGGAAACGATTCTGCAATTACAGTTCATGAAGATATTTGCAGCTAGCTGGGAATTGCTCATTATGATGAAAATATGATATCTTTTTTAAATAATTAACAAAACACAAATACACTAAAATTAGAACATACAAAACTATAATTTTGCCTGTGGTTCTGTATGGTTGTGAAACTTGGTCTCTGACATTAAGGGAGGAACATAGACTGAGGGTGTTTGAGAACAGGTTGTTGAGAATATTTGAACCAAAGAGAAATGAAGTGACAGGAGGTTCGAGAAAACTGCATGAGGAGCTTCATAACTTCTGCTCTTCTCTAAGTATAATTAGAATGATCAAGTCAAGGAGGATGAGGTAGGCAGGGCATGTAGCACGAAAGGGGAAGACGAATGCGTATAGGATATTGGTGGAAAAGCCAGAAGGAAAGAAACCACTGGGAAGATCAAGGCGTAGGTGGGTGGACAATATTAAAATGTATCATAGAGAGATAGGATGGGATGGTATGGATTGGATTGATCTGGCTCAGGATAGGGATCAGTGGAGGGCTTTTGTGAACACGGTGATGAACCTTCGGGTTTCATAAAATGCTGGGATTGTGAATTAACATTAACATATTGACAATGCCAATGTTTTTTCTTCCCGTGATATTGAAGGTCTTGTTATAAGCCTTGTTATATCATGTTTCCATTGTGTCAGGTGTCAGATTGGGAACAGTGCAGTAGGACTGAAGTAGGAGGAAGTGATCATGCACTGTTTGAAGGTATTGTGACATACCAATATTTGTCTGCAGAAAATGAGTCAGGATAGATGTCATCAGGCATAGGATGTTTCAGCAGGAAGCAGAAATATTCAATGAACTGTGATGTACTCATATAGTGAGAACATTATTGTCTGAATTTAAATGGTAATATAAGCATACAATGGAACTTCGTTAGCAGATATCTGGAAAATATAGGTTACCCTATTTACTTGTGTAATTTACACATTTATCCCAAAAATTGTGTTTGAAAATGGATACTGCTATTCAGAGCATAATGTTACATATTTAGATCTAGGCAGCTACAGTAGAATATATGTGGCAACATGGTATGGATATTTGTACATGGTACAGTCATTAAGTTCGTGGACTCTGGTTTTATTGCATCATGTTACAAGGTATTCACATACACTTACACAGATCCACATTGGCCCTGAAAATAGTAACCATTGTGTGCTATGCAAGTCTGCCAATGTTGATAAAGCTGCCGAAAACATTACTGAAATATATTGGCAGGAAGTTCCCATGGCATTGACGACCTCCTTGGACGACTGAAATCTACAACCACATTGCTTTGCTTTCAAGCAGTGAAAGAGAAAGAAATAGCATGGTGTGAGATCGGGTGAGTATGGAGGGTGTGGCAAAATGGTGACCTGTTGCCTTGCCAGTTCCTCTTGGACAAGAACAGAACGATGTGCAGGGGCATTGTCGTGTAGCAACAGCCTGTTTGTCATGTTAAACGTTTTTCTAGGGGATTTGCCTAGTTTTTTTTTAAGAATTTGATGTTTGCCCTTTGTTTAAACTGCCAAATTTTTTATTTCTGCCACTTGCATTTAACTGCAGCTCATAATAGAGGTCGTAGTTCTGCTTACACTGTTTGCACACAACTGCCTCTTGCTGTGATGAGAGATGAACTGATAGGTTATCATATCGTGCCTCAACCTATCAGCTGTAGTGCACTGCAACAACACTTTGCGGCCAGTCCACGACCTTATTGACTATGGTAATATATCCATGCTGTGTTGCCACATCACATTGAACTTTAATTGTCCTTTGCACAAAAAAGTGTCCATCAGTTGGAATTTTATGAAGGAGAATTTAAGTTTCAGTGTTCATCATGGGTTTGTAGTAAAGTCCATGGGCTCAAATATCAATACTCTGTAACCACATCACATTCAGCATCAATTACAATTTCTTTGTAAATCTTGCTTGGTTCAAAATAGTGACAACTTTATCTCAGTTGTCATGAAGGAATCACGTCATGAAATTTGTAGATGCAATGTCCGTACCATGTTGCGACATCACATTCAACTGTTAATCCCCTCAGTTTGGGATGTCAGATTATACTGTGAAGAGTAGTGTTTAACATATTGCAGCTCTCATACTAANACTTCAGGGTTTCTTGTTATGTGCTTTTCCTCATCCAAAGTTCATCTCGCAGGTCCAGCTGTTGCAGTGAACTTGCTGTTAATGTGTTTTCAGAGCTATGATGACATCTGTGACTGAGTTTGAATCTAAGTTGAATTCTGCAATATACCCTGTATATTCAGTCGGTTGTAAAATCCTTGGTCTTGCCATTTTAACAGTACTAAAATATCTGTAAACTTCAGGGTTTCTTGTTATGTGCTTTTCCTCATCCAAAGTTCATCTCGCAGGTCCAGCTGTTGCAGTGAACTTGCTGTTAATGTGTTTTCAGAGCTATGATGACATCTGTGACTGAGTTTGAATCTAAGTTGAATTCTGCAATATACCCTGTATATTCAGTCGGTTGTAAAATCCTTGGTCTTGCCATTTTAACAGTACTAAAATATCTGTAAACTTCAGGGTTTCTTGTTATGTGCTTTTCCTCATCCAAAGTTCATCTCGCAGGTCCAGCTGTTGCAGTGAACTTGCTGTTAATGTGTTTTCAGAGCTATGATGACATCTGTGACTGAGTTTGAATCTAAGTTGAATTCTGCAATATACCCTGTATATTCAGTCGGTTGTAAAATCCTTGGTCTTGCCATTTTAACAGTACTAAAATATCTGTAAACTTCAGGGTTTCTTGTTATGTGCTTTTCCTCATCCAAAGTTCATCTCGTAGGTCCAGCTGTTGCAGTGAACTTGCTGTTAATGTGTTTTCAGAGCTATGATGACATCTGTGACTGAGTTTGAGTCTAAGTTGAATTCTGCAATAGAGCGCAATGCTCTTCTCGAATCTGAACAAGATGAAGCCAGGGCAATGGTACAGAGACTGAAAGATGAAGCTAGAGGTGAGTGCACAGTGTGCATATTGTCACAAGATGCCTGAAAGTCGGAGTAGTCCATTGCTAGACAATGGTTCAGTATGAAATTAACACACATTCCTGTATCAGTGGATGGACAACACCTTGCTACTAAACTAACACACTTTCCCATGGCAACGAATAGATGCAGCATAATACACAAAGTGTTCGAGATGGTGGTCTCTATTTGGTTCACCACGAGTTATATGGGGGGGGGGAGACACGTAATTGGTTTGAAAGTTAGTCGACAATTCAGTTCAGGAGAGTTCATTTGTGAGTTCCATCATCCAGTTGTAAAAGAATTTAGAAGTTCAGTGTTCAGCTGTGGAGTGTTAACCAGCTTACATTGAAAACTGAAGAAGTGACCATTTCGTAAATCAGAACCAAGTCAGTCACAGTAGAAGAGAAGACATTTGTCTAGTAAGGAACGGAGCGAATCTTAGACATTCATTCATTGGGAGTTCTTATAATTGGTTGTAGTAAAGAGAGAGCATAAAGCAGGCTTCAATAAATTTGATCATCCAATCTGGAGCCTGTTATTATTAGTCACGGAACTCGGCCACGTGACAGTATGCAGCTTGAGGTGTGAACATGTGACATATTTTACATCACTATTATGGGGGACTCTTTGGAGTGGGGAAAGTGACTGTTGCACGCACACATACATGTTGGTATACAAGGTGTGGCAATAAAGAAACCGGATTCATGCTCTAACCCTTTATTAAAAAAAAATCAGACAGTCGAAATGTTATCCCCTTCAATGTAGTCCCCTCCCCGATCCCTACACCGCTCCATGCGAATTTTCCACTGTTGGAAGCAGTGCTGCAGGTCATCTTGTGTTATGCTCTTCAAGAGTTGCGTCGCTTTTGCTTTCACTGCATCCACGGACTCGAACCTGGTCCCTTTCAGCGCAGACTTGATTTTTGGGAAGAGAAAAA
>NW_019731576.1:67290-178784 GCF_002891405.2 Cryptotermes secundus | reverse complement strand
AGACACTGATCACCATATACTTCTGTCAACAAATTGTAAGTTTCAGTGGCAGATTTTCCAAGTTTTGTGAGGAATTTGATGTTAGCACGTTGTTCTGCATTAGCACTCAGCATTATTCCGACGGAGCTCAGAAACACGATCCGCTTCTAACAATGGTCGCGGCCAGACTAACCGATGCACGTGAATGAAACTTTGTGTGACGGTAGAGGGAAGTCCAAGGGTCAATGCCCTACCCTCCTCTTCGTCAATGACGTGGCCGGAAATGAGTCATAAAAGTAATCCGGTTTCTTTATTGCCACACCTTGTACAGTTTAGTAGTCCTGGAGAACTGGAAGGTGAAACATGGAATTTTCACTCTAAGAACATATTTTGAAACTAAGTCTGTTGCACAATTGCAGAAACGTTTTTTGTGTCAGTTCAGTATTCTAAAGTATGAGATCCTTCACGTAATGCCATTGTGAAGTGGGTTGATGATGTCAGTGTTCATGTTAATGTAGTGGATATGTTTGTTGGCCGTGCACATGAGAACACCCCATGAGTGAGGTCCCTTCAAAGAATTTTGCATGGAGACTTCAGGCTTTATCCATACAAAATAACATGTAACTCATGAACTGGTAGAACAGGATAAAGCCTCCTGTGGGAATTTCTCTGCGGAATTCTTGTACCTTGTGCTTAATGAACTGGTTTTGAATGTTTTGATCATATGAGATTAGGCCCAATTCCACTTGTCCAGTTATGTAAACAGGCAGCATTTCAGGTATTGAAGTGATAACAATCCTATATACATCCACAAGAAACCTCTTCATACCAAAAGTCATTTGGTGTGGTGTTTCCTTGTTTGGTATAATGCACCCAGGCCATTACCATGGATTCTGATTGTTATTGTGTTATACTACGAACATTTTTGGCTACAGAACTGCAAAGGATGAGGCAAAGAGTGAGAAATGTATGGTTTCAACAGGATGGTGCATTGGCCCAGAGAGCAAAGTAAAGCATAAGTTTCATCAGGGGAATATACTGAGGGCACTTAATTTCATGATTTGGCAACATTCATTGGTCACTAATTCTGCGAACTTGACAGCCAGACTTTTCCCTGTGGGAGTATCAGAAGTCTAGGGTGTATGCTACTTGCCCCAACTCTACCCAAGAACTGAAGGAGTGCATTACAAGGGGGAACTGGAACAGTTAGTGGAGCCTTATTGCAATGAGTTATGCAGAATTTCAGACAGCGATTATAGAAATGTATTGAATGCCATGGAGGTCATCTGGAACATATAAGGCATGGATACTAAGCCGCAATCATTAGACTAGTAAGGTAAAGTTATCCCTGTAACAGGTCATGAAGGCCCATAGGGTTGTGAAAAGTCAAGGCTTCCACATTTTCCCTAGACAGTTGCTCACAGATGGCAGTAAAGTTGTCAGTGCGCCAGCTGCCCTTTATGCCTCAGGAAGATTCCTGATACTCATTTCTCTTAGAGGCTGAGTCAACCCCAGAGCCACAGTGCGGCTGGAAGGATTAGGTTAGTAGAAAAAATTCACCTCATTGGGACTCAAGCCCTGTGACCTTCTGGCTTGTAGTAGTGCCTCAACCTACTATGTTACCACATGTGCCCCATTATGCTAATTATTCTCTAAAATGTTTCACTTCCTGTATTGTCCAGTCTCTCACAGTAGCCTACTGAGGAGGTGGAATGCTTGAAGAGACTACTTGTCTTAAAAGTGAATGAGGTCAGCAATGGAACAGTTATGGGTCATAGGAAGGCAACTTTTCCAAACCGTTTCATGGTTATGTACCCTGCTAATTATGACTCCCAGTGTGTTCTTTCCTTAACTGTCCAGTTTCATTTATGCAGTGAACTGAGTTTCCACCTGTATTATCCCACTGCACTGATTCAGTGTGTTGTGAAAAAACCTGTTATTTGGCCTAAGCTTTCCTCCCCCCTCTGCTCCCCTTCCCACATTCACATGCACACACAACCACCCCTGCCCCCCACGCTACACAGCAGTTCATAATCTGAGCCAGTACAATGGGCATCAAACCACTGCTTTGTCTTCACTATCATCTTTTTCAAAGCCTTCTGTCTCTTGCAGAATGGGGGTCTACATGACAACTGACATATCATCTTTTTATCACTGCTTTTAGCAGTTTTGTGATATAGAAATACTTTTTTCAGTTACTCACTAATGTTAGTCTTTACAGTATCACATGTGACACCTTGTATATGTATAGAGCCAACTTCTTTGCACAAGATTTTGATATTTTTGCTATCATCAACATGTTGTCCCTGTAGTGCATTTTTGTTGTGGAAATAAGTTTGTGATCCATTGGTTGTCAGAGCAGTCACATTAAGTGGTACATTTTTCACAAATAATTTACAATGATCTGATTTCAGGACATTTTCACTTTCATGTGCCAATGCCCTTCACAACTCTACAACCTTTTCTGACAAACCCTTTGTTGTTAGATGCTCATCATGTATGTGGCACAAATTTCTTGACAAATCACGATTTGAAAATTGAATGATCCATATGTGCACCCTGCTAATTAAGGTATATGACAGTCATATTTGTGCTTTTAGTTCCTTTGAAGGAATGTGCATTTTCTTTGCTTGCATTACTGGTACGCAAAGAGTAATTTTACATCAGCTGGTAGTGTTGGCACAACACAACACAGTAATTTTCTTCTTAAATTTATTCCCAGGTTCACAACAAGCTAGTGCACAACATGAATGGCAATGCCATGGGATGAGATTCCATTCTTATCAGCATTGCATATTTGCTTGGGACTTTATGAGTTTTTTTAAGTCTTCAAAGTCACTGTTATTCATTCACCTTGTTTGTGAGAACTTAATATTTCTTCTGTGTGGCAGTCCTTGAATGCCATATTATTGCTTGAATCATGTTAACCAGCTCAGAGAAAGTTTGAGATTTCCTTACATTCCTGATGCTTGAAGTGAAGGTCAGTTAAGCACAGATTTTTCAGAAACAGGAATCCTTTGTGCCCTTTACTAATTAAACCATTCCAGCAAATCTTTATCATGTCATATGTTGATGGCCTCATGATTCTTCACTTTAATAATCTGTGGGTTAGATCAGAACTGCTAGCCTAATTTCTTTATTATTCATTTACCAAATATTGCATACTGTTGTTTCTCTTAGTACTGGTTTATAATGAGGTACTGCTGCCTTTTTTTTTATTATTGAAGTTCCTTTTTCACTCCTCTGTCATATTTCTGTTATTTCCCACCATTTTCATAACCGAATTCAAAATAAGGTAAGTAGTTTTACATAACCCTGTACACATGGAGACTGAGAAAAGGAAATACAAACTGCACCAAATGAATGTAAATTAAATGTCAAAGGCTGAAGTAGATTTGATACTGAAATTTAACTGAGATATCCCACAGTGTCTATTAGTTTAAATTACATGTGCTGATTGAAGTTATAAATCTGTAACCTGTAGTCCCTAGAGTCTACAGGTGACTTGTCAGTTATACAGATGTCTTTTTGTTCAAAGAAGCTGAGAAGATGGCCCTGCATATTGTGGCAGATATAATTTATATGCTGTATATTACTGAAACAGATATAATTGTCAACACTGGAATTGTTACAGAAGATCTAATCAGTAAATAAGGGGTTAAGGAAGCTCCACAGTTAATTGGCGAATAGATAGTCAAGGCTGTGTTGTAATTAATCTTCAGTTTTGTCAATCACTCTCAACTGTTGGAACTAACTTTGTTCATCACTAGTCTTGCCAAAAAGCAGATTCGATTATTGCTATTTCTAGCCGTGGGTTATGCTTAATGTACAGCTTTCATTTTCTGCTCCCGCAGGTCCATAATATTGCATATCAGAGAAAAACCTCTGAAACCTTAGTTTAATGTTCTGGCAAGTGATGCATACATACAGTGTGTACTCCAGCTAACACCATTTAAACAAATTAGCAAATATGGAGAAGCAACAGTAATACACATACAGGGAAATCAAAATACAGGCAGTGTTCTAAGTACCTTTGACTATTTTTCCACATAGTCACCATCCCAGTTCAGGCATTTGTCCATTGCACCACTAGTTTGGAGATGCCACTGTTGTAGAATTTCCTTGTCGGAAATGAACCTCTGGCCTGCCAGGAACTTCTTCAGTGGACCGAACACGTGGTAATCACAGGGAGCGAGGTCGACTATACAGTGCATGCTCCATAATCTCCCATCCAAATGACTGCATTCGGGCAGTGGTCCTGTTTGCCACATGAGGCCTGGCGTCATGGAGAAGAACCACCTCATCCACGAGAATCCCCGGGAACTTTTTCCTGATGGCATCTCGCAGACATGTGAGTGTGCCACAATAGCTGTCTGCATTGATGGTGGCACCTCATGGCATGAAATCCAGCAGGAGTGGTCCTCAGCGATCCCAGAAGACTGGGACCATCAACTTCCTGTCGGATGGCATTTTGCAGAATTTCTTCGTGACAGGTGAACCAGGATGTTTCCACACCATGCTTTGTAGCTTGGATTCCGGGGTGAAATTCAATACCCACATTTCATCTCCGGTGACAGTGAGATCCAGGAAGATCCATTGAAGAAGTTCCTGGCAGGCCAGAGGTTCATTTCCAATGACGACGTGAAAACCGCTGTCCGGCGGTGGTTCTGCGCTCAACCAGCTGAATTCTACAAGAGCAGCATCTCCAAACTAGTGGTGCTGCGGGACAAATGCCTGAACCGGGGTGGTGACTATTTGGAAAAATAGTCAAAGGTACTTAGAACACTGCCTATATTTTGATTTCCTTATATGTGTATTATTGTTGCTGAAAAAAATAAGGGCAAAGACTTCTCAATTTGCCCGCATATTTTCATGTCTGGATGTTATTTCTGAAATCTAATATGACCTTTTTTGAAGGTTTCGTTCCGTTTTTATTCACGAATTATTCTTATCCACTTTGTGAAACATAATCTTTCATTCCTGCACATAGTTGGTTTATTTCTTCACACTCATAATATTGCGTGTTTCCTAGGTAACGTGACATTATTTTGCCACTCATGATTTGGTTTGATTTTCAGTAGGTCTCCCTTACCTCGTGTTTAGCAGTATGCCTTGCTCTGCAGGTACCTTATATGGGTTTTGAATGAAATGTGCGTATTTGAAGAACATTACAGACTTCATGTATGCCTCAACCAGAGTCAAAATTTGTATCTTCTCTGTTCAGTCATATTTCTGCAGGTGCAGACAGGACTTCAGTGCATCTGTTAAACTGCAGTTATATCTGTCCATTTGAAAATGGTCTGGAGATTTAGATACTTCAGTGAAACCATCAGATAGCTTAGAACCAGTCTATCGTGGTGTCTGCATACTTCTTTTCTCCTTCTTTTCTTGTAACCTTGTCTTCTGACTGATGTTTCAACAGTTCTTAATCATGATTTTCTAAGAGCTTCCAAACTCTGACTGGTGATGTAAAATTAATAAAATTGCTTTTTCTGGTGGATGCTCATACTGAAAAATTGTTGAACTTCATGTCTGTCCTGTAGCACTGGAATTGGTAGCGGTTGTAAATCTGAATTTACAGTACCTGTTAAATTTATATTTTTGTAATTTTGAGTTCAATGTCTGAAGTACATGTAGCTCTATCTGTTCTTATTATTGTGTAAGTGGTCTTGCTTTGTGTTTTTCCCTTCTCTTTCAGCTTCTGTTTTGAACCAGGAATTCATTATCAGAAAATAATAATAAAAAGAATATGTGTATGAGCTTAGATTAAGTGGCTTATATCAATAATCTATGAAAGAATGCATTTACAAGACTGATACAAAATAATGTAAACACTACAGATACTGTACACATTTCTTTATTAATGTGGATTTGGACCACCTTTTGCCTTTGATACAGCCGTAGTTCTTCTTGGAATGGACTCATACAAATTTTGAACAGTCTAGCAGAATATTACCCCATTCTTCTTGAAAAACATAAAATTTCTTTAGAGAATTTGGAGATGGGATTCTGTTTCTCAGCTTAGTCTCCAAAACTGACCAGAGTGGTTCAGTGATGTTCAAATCTGGTAATTTTGCTGGCCATGGAAGTTGTTGAAATTCAGCTTCATGCTCTTGAAACCATGACGGAACAGTTGCAGCTGTCTGAATGGAAGCATTATCATCATGTAAAACTTGCATTTTATTCAGAAATAACATCTGGATCATGGGACGTATCTGATTATTTAAACTGTTCACGTACACTCTAGCGGTAATTTGGCCATGAAGGTTAACAGTGGGACCCACAGAATACTGTACCACAATATTGTTGCCCAAACCATCACATAACCTCTTCCATGTTTCACTTTTGGAACCAGCCATTCCAAATTGTAGGCTTCCTTGGTTCTCCAAACATAAACTGTTCCTGATGTTGGGAATGGCATGAAGGATGACTCATGTGACCACATCACGTGCACAGTTCCTCTTGTTTGATATCCAGGTTTTATGGTCAGAACAGTTTTTGTAGAAACAGGGTCTGTAAGATGAATATTCAGTCCTGCCACCTGTACTGCATTACTTCTGTGATTGTTCAAAACAGTCCTTCTCAGTGTACGACATTCTCTGTCAGTGTTGATTTTTGCCCACTGTTCCTCTTAGCTAATGTTGTCTTCCAGTGATTTGTGTATGCCAACATAACCTTAGAAACTGTTGCTCTTGATAAACATAGTAATGTGGCAGTCTTTATCACAGATGCGCCAGCTAAATGAGCACCAATGATCTGTCCTCTTTCAAAATTGGACAAGTGTCCTATTTTCCTATTATTTCACGCAGACTGTCATTCAGCACAATCACTGTTGCATGGACACAAGCACTACAGAATGTAAACAAATGGAAGAACATTCACTGTTGCCAGCTGAAGTTATTGAAATGTAGCTAACACAAACAGATTCTGTTCCTCAATTTCTTATTGTTTCCATTATTTTGTCCACCCATGTGTGTTTGTGTGCATATATATATATATATAACATTTACACACTAATTGATATTTTGATTAATGAATAGTCAGCATCACTCTGCTCACATTCCTTAGTTCATGAAAGCTCATTGTGAACTGCCATAATTTATTGGAAGGAGTTCAGTTCAGCAGCAGTTTGTTGTTACAGGAGTACCATTGCACTTGTCTTGTAAGCACATGCAGAATGATATATACATTGTTGTGTTAGGAATTTACACAGTAGTGTCTACCCAGTGAGTGAAAATGTTCTTTTAATTGGTACAGTGCAGCTAAAAGAGTAATGAAGAAATATATGCAGTTAACTATATTGTTGTGATAGCAGTGGGGTTGTAAAATGAGTTACTTTTTGAACGTTATACATTTACCTCTTGTGAACTCCAGGGTTCAGCAGAATACAGCCTGCCAAACAGTGATTTAGGAGATAAAATTTCCTTGCATATGTACTATAGATCACCCTATGTCTTATATTGGGAATAAAAAATTTATTTACTCTAGCTGATGAAAATGGTTGTTTTTTGTGCTGTATTTCTCTCAGACTTCCCATTTAGAAGAAACATAAAGCAGAACAGTGCCCTGGAGTTTGAACCCATGGCACTTCCAAGGTACATTTTATTTTTGTAGTCACCTATTCAAAACCCTTTACATATATTCTGAATTTCAGCCATTAATTCCATCTGGAAGTACCTTAAAATGCATGGCTGATAGGAATTATTATCCATATGATTTATTATGTACCATGCTTTTTCTAGGAATGAAAGTGTTTTTTACTCTAGAAAATGTTGCTTCTCTTCTGAACATGTAGTCATCATGATAATGTTAAGTACATCTGAGCGAAGTATATCATATATTCTCTTCTTCCATCAACAGACTTGAGGCAAGAAATGAAGATCCGGAAGTGTGAGGTGCCAGACAACGATAAATGTTTTGAGAGAGTTAGAAGCCCTATTGACTCAAACAAGCTCAAGGTGGAAATGGAAACTCAAACAGCTGTACCAGGCTCGCCACTCAAAAGTAAGCTGAACCTGGCATGTCGTAGAACCAAGTCGGTTACCCTCTCTCTAAACTGCATGAAAAGTTCACCAACATAATGCAGAATTTTACTGAAGAATGTTACGGCTATTATTTGCACACTGTGTCTTGCTCATGGTCCCTGCTGTTGTAGTACAGGAGATGCCAATCAGCCATATCACATGCACATTTTTAGTTGAGTTTATATGACAGACTCAGTGAGTATTAATAGAATGGGAGGAAAGATCTGGGGTGGAAATAAATGACAGGACATCGAAGTGAAGTGTATGCAATAAACATAACCCAAAATTTAATGAATTTTGAGAAAATGTAACTTAGCTTACTATGGCATGATTATATTGTATGTTGTCCAGTGACTGACTTGCATTTAATCTGCATATTTATAACACTCATGTGTTAACATACTCTGCCTACATGTAAATTTTTATCACATCAGTTCCATGCAGATAAAGTGGCTGAAGCATGAAGTTTATGAACGAAGTTTTGTATTAAACTGTTTAAGAATTTTGAAACTGAAGTGTGAAAGTTATATCCACTTGCACCAGAACTGATTGCCCTTTGTGCAGAAGCTTGTCAGAATTCAGTCATAGTTATGGTAATCATATGAAATTGTGTGATATATGTGGTTCAGGATGTGTTCAGTGTTGGAGTATCTTTTGCATGTTTCTAATATAATCAGAATTTAAGATAGGCGTGAAGAATTTTATTAAAATTACTATATACTACAGAAATTTCTCTTTTAGTTTTTTCACATATTGTGACAGGAATGTTAGATGAGTCCATCAGAATTATGTGTAATTTTAATATCCTTATATTGATGTATGTCCCAGTCTTGAATGTTATTAACATTGAAGACTGGCTGTAACTGTGTTAGGTATGAATGATATTTTAACATGTCAGAGCTAGCTGTGAATAACTTGGTAACAGTTTGTTGTACGTTACCAAGTAAGGGGGAAAGAATTGTACAAAAAAGGAACCAGTTATGGACTGAGTATAGGTACTGACCTTGACATTTGCCTGAAGTTGCTCAGAAACACCATGAAAACTTCAGTCAGTGTAGTTAGTATTGTGGCCACTGTTTGAAGTAGTTGCCTCCTGAAAGCAAGTCAGAAGTGTTAACTGCTTGAGCCAGCTTGTTTGATATATACACTATAGAATGGCAGTTATTATATTTTAAGCTTTATGATAAGCCCATTTATGTAGCTTTGTGTTCTTGGAAATGTTAGTACAGTGGGCCCTTGAACATTGAATGGTTTAATGTTCGAACAGCTTGAAACTTGAACAAAAAATTTGAGGAAGATCTGGTTGTGAAACTTGAACAAAGAATCATGTGGTCACCTCTTTCTGTTTGGTTGCATATGCAGTTGTTCAGTCAGTTCTCCTATGACTGGTTCAGTGAGCATCTTACAAATTTAATCTGTTTTTACCTTGCTGCTCAATATGGCATGGCTAAGTAAACCGTATCGACCATACTGAAGAACAAGGAAGCCATTAAAGTGGCTAATATGGCCAAAGGGGTAAAAACCCTTACCAGTGAAAGATTGTCAGCAATAGAAGTGGAAAAACTTTAAATAGTTTGGATCAATGAAAAACAGATGGCTGGTGATAGTGTTTCTGAAGCCATTATATGTGAGAAGGCTAGACATTTGTATAGTGACATTACAAAAGATAGTCCTGGTGCTGAAGAATTTATGTCTAGACATAAAAAAAAATAGGAAAAAAGAAACAAATGACGTTAGACAGGTTTCTCTCCAAGATAATATTAATGTACCAGAACTGCCAACTAGTGGATTCCATTTGAAAGATGAATCATTCACCTTGTAGTGAAGAGTAATATACCTCCTACTATTATTATTGATTGATTATTATACAATAGTTTTCATGTATGTACTACTAAAAATAAAAAAAAAAACATTCAATTATTGTAATTAAATATCCTTGTTTTATCATTATTTACCAGTATGATCTTTTGAAATAGGCACTTAAAATTTTTTATATTGGTTAAATTTTGGGGGTCTGAAATGGATTAATTCAATTTATATTATTTCAAATGTTGAAATTTCACTCAAAAGTCAACAAATTGAAAGTCGAACCATCTCCTGGAACGGATTGTGTTCGAAGATTGAGGTTCCACTGTATTTTCAAGTGGATTTGTACTTCTGCTGTAGTCTACAGTCCTGATAAGAGAGGGCAGTTATATATAATACAACACAAAACAGCCAGAAGTCATGAGTAAAATATTAAAATTTTCAAGAATGTCGGGCTACATATGTAATACACTAAGCCCGAGTAAGAAGCTCATTAGGGCCACACCATAGCTCAAGTGGTTAGTTGCTGGCTTCCCACTGCGATGGCCCAGGTTCAATCCTGGGTCTGGTCAAGTGGGATTTGTGGTGGACAAAGTGGCGCTGGAGCAGGTTTTCTCCGAGTACTTCAGTTTCCCCTGCCAATCTTCATTCCACCAATTCCTCCACAATCACCCTCACCTATCATCTGGGGCTGGTACAATAGGCCAGAAGTGGCCGCAGTATAAGGGACTTAGTCCCACCCCACTAGCAATAGAAAAAGTAAAAATGAACACAAAGGCTTCAAGATTAAACCAAATTAAGCCAAGCTCCGAGGTAAAAAAAAAAAGAAGCTCATTAAGATATGGGGATTATGAAGATAAAGTGGAAAAATTAAAATGTTATGACTCCTGTGCACATTGTATATTCCTTCATCATGCTATGAAGAGTTTTAACAAAATCAATAAGATTTTCATGTCAAAGAAAATTTTAACTGTGCAGTGGTGAACTTTCAAGCAGTTTTAACATTTAAGGGAATATGAAATATGAAATTGTCAGGAAATCACTTGCTGTGATTGTAATGCTTAGAATCTCGCAGCTTTGTTTGAGAAGAGTTCTATCTCCTGGGGTGTAACACTGTGCCGTCCATTAGAAGTCAACAGATATTGATTGCTCGTAGACGTTGGTTGACTTTTCAACAGACTACACAGTGTTATATCCCAGGAATTAGAACTCTTCAGTTACTATAATTATATTTAATAATAATGTTAGCCATGAATATGTACCTTCATGAAGTATTATTTAGGATAGCAGTTGATGCATTGTAAATGTAATAATTCGCTATGGTAATAGTGCAAGTACTGGCTCAGGAACAAAATGTGGGACAGGAAAAGGAATCCACAAAACTGATAAAACAGGAATATACAGGGGATGGAAAAAAATATGGAAGCACCCAACAAAAAACACATTACCGTGACTAATATGGAGTAGGACAACCTGTGGCTTGCAGTCTCCTTGGAATAGATAAATAGAGGTCCTGTATGATTTGCAAGGGAATCTTATACCATTCTTCCTGAAAAACATGGTAAGTTCTGTTATCGGTGATGGAGGTGGATAGTGCGCGCGCAGATTACTCTCCAAAACGGACCACAAAGGCTCAATAATATTGATATCTGGTGATTGTGGGGGCCATGGCAGATGTGACACTTCATCTTCGTTCTCAGAAAACCAGTCCTGAACAATGTGAGCTATGTTAACACAGGCATTGTTGGCTTGGTAAATGGCATCACCATTAGGGAACAGTTTACACCATGGGATGGACCTGGTTGCCCAAAATGGTCACATAGTCGTTGACAGTGATGTGACCTTGCAGGGTAATGATGGGTCCAACAGAATACCACGATATGGCTGCCCATACCATGATCAAACCCCTGCCATGTTTCACTCTTGGCAGCAAACAATCTGGATTGTAAGCTTGGGATGGCGTTCTCCAGACGTAAACTCGGCCAGAAGTTGGAAAGAGTGTGAAGGTGGACTCATCCAAACAAATGACCTTCTATTGCTCCATAGTCCAGGATTTATGACTTTGGCACCACACTGTCCTCTTAGTGGCATTTTGATCACTGATGAGTGGCTTTGGAATTGCAGCTCCTCCAGAAATACCCTGCTTGTTGAGATCCCTTCGTACTGTTTTGGTGCTGACAGGGTTTGTGAGCGTGACATTCAGTTCAGCAGTCACTTTTTCAGCTGTAGTCTTCTTATTTTTCGTCACAATCCTATGCATTGTTCGTCTGTCTCGATCACTCAACACACATTTCCGTCCATGCTGGTGTTTATGAGATGCGATTTTTTCAGTCCTCCTGTATGCGGTCATAATCTTGGATACCGTGCCTCGTGAAACACCAAAAACCTCAGCTACATTGGTTATGGAAGCACCCACCATATGGGCCCCAACAGTTTGCCCGTGTTCAAATTCCATTAGCTCTGACGTGATGCTCAAAAAATTGCACAGAACACTGTCTCGACAACAGATGAAACTTGCAACGTATTGCGGAGGTTGTACAGGTAGTGGTGTTGGGCAGATATGACAGCATGGACCTACAGACGTCTCTAAAATAAACACTTCAACTCAGGCGTGCATTTCATGAGGTGTTTCCATATTTTTGTCCATCCCCTGTATATTACTGATTATCCATATGTGGCTTATCAGGTTTGCAGCTTATCATTTTTCCACTTTAGGCATGTTTGCATTAGAGTGAAGTCTGTATTAAGGTCATTTGGTCTGTCTTTCTGTGAACATGAAAGAACTCCAGACGTTTTGGTATTGTAGAATTTTGAAAAAAAAAAAAAACTGTCAATCCATACGAATTTTAGGTCAAAGAATTTTGATGATCACTTTGCTTGAAGGCCTGGATGCAGTTCTGAATATTTCTGAAGCTAGCTTCCAGAATATTTATTGGAGCAAAAAATGTTTTAGTGAAAGTTGTGGAGAAAAATGAAACTCATTTTATTTTCAGTAACTTTTCAATAAGTGTTTGGTTTTTGAGGCGATTAAACAAATTTTCATACACTGTGCACACATTTTAAAATTTCCATATGTAATTCACCATTGTCTCCTGTTGTCACATGAAGATTTCTGAAGTTATATATCCTGCTGAGTTAGCATGGTAAGTGTATACTTACACTTTTATAGGCTTGTTGTAATATAGAGTCACATGAAATTTGTAAACTTAGATGTGAACTGGGCTTTCATCTCTTCCCTTTGCTGAATGTGGTTACAGCTGTTTCAGCATGTGGGGAAAGAAACGAAGGATGAATAGGAAAAGAAGTGGGGTACCATTTTCAGTTGGTTGACCTTTCTCGAAGTGCTTGGCACATGAACCAATCATTTTGTGAGTTCCAGTACATTTTAGAACGCTTCATTTATTTCTGAAGTAAAGAAGCTATCCATATAACAGGTCATGGAGGCCCATAGGGTTGTGAGACATCAAGGTTCCCACATTTTCTGGACAGTTAGCTCACAGAAGGCAGTGAAGTCAGACTTATGTGCTGGCTGCCTTTTACCCACAGGAATATTCCTGGTTCTCATTTCTGTTAAAGGCTGAGTTGACTTCAGGGCCATAGTGTGGCTGGAAGGATTAGATCAATTGAAGAATTTAGTGACCTTATCGGGAACTGAACCCATGACCTGGCTTGTAGCATAATGCCTCAACCAGCTATGCTGCCACATGCTGCCTATTGCAGAAGTTTATTTCATAAGTGTATGAACCCTATTTGAAATGCCTGAAAGGTGGAAGAAAATTTTGCTATCAGTAAGTTGAAATAATGAAATAATACAGAAATTTGAGAAGGAGAAATCAGAAATGAAGCAAGCGGAATATTGTTGCATTGGAGTATAAACTGCATATGACATAACTAAAAATAAATTAGTGGCATTTATGAGACTGTGATGATGATGCCAGATGATGAAAATGAAAGAGGACGAAATGTTGTATGTAGCAGTGAATGCTGCTCTGTTTATGTGGCTCAGCCCTGCAGAAGGACATTTGTTTATGTTCTCAAATGTGCACATAAAGTCAAATCCTTTCATGAAGCATTAGTTTTTGAAAGAGATTTTAAGTTATGAAATTACTCTGCAGGAGAATGGCTTAGAACTGCAGCAGCTTATTCATTTCCAAAATTTATACTAGAAGAAACTCTTAATCCTAACTTTTGAAACTGAAAAGTTTATTTCTGAGCATAAGGATGTCTTCCAGTTATGTGTTACAAAATTGTAAGTGGAGACCTCAAAATGAGACTTGTAGAGAGAGGCAGTGCCAAGAAACCGTGGTCATTCAGAGGCACTGAAGTACACGGCCTACCTGTCCATTATTACAACTAGACAGAAACGTGGACGGATACAAAATTTTTAAAATTATATGCAGTGAAGGTTTGTTACAGAAGTTGTCTTTAATGAAAGACAAGAGCTTGTTTGCGGAAATCTTTTCTCTCGTTAGGTAGTGCCCCTTCTTATCTCGCTGAAAGCATACTGACTTTATATAATGGACACCTACCCAGTGTCATCCATTATATAGTCCTTGAATTAGGGTATGAATTAGCTAATGAAATGATGCTACCATTCTGGCTGTATCAGGATCCATGCTGATGAATGTGGAAAGAATTAACTTGCAATTAATTTAGATATGTTTGATCTTTTTCACCCCAGAGTAGAACAAATATATGTACATAGTAATGTGTAAACAAATAGAAGTTCTGTGTCATAATTTTTGTTGACATGGTATAGGAAAAACTCACAACTGATCATTATTTATAACGATCATCAGTTATATTAATCAAGATTCAGACTTAAATTTTGAAAATGAGTAAGGCAAAATAATTCAATTCTTATACACAAATGTTAACTTATATCCTTTTGTACATATATATTTCCATCTTAAATGCACCTTATTCTCTAGTCAACCTTCTTCCTTGCTACACGTTTTGGCCGCATATGGCCCTCATTGGGTGTTGTCTATCTTGCTAAAATTGTTGCATTATATGTCAAAATCATGTATCCCATGTGAACATGATATTTCCTAATTAAAATAATTAACCTTGAATTAAAATTAGTCGACATATTAATGTTTTCTATTGTGCTTATCACCTATTCATTTAAAAGATATTTGCTTGAGTATTTCTCGTTTTGGATTTATTTGTGATACATTTCCTTTTTGGTGTTGAAAGTATGTGTGTGATTTATGCAATTCGTAAGGATGTTGATGTAGTGTCGTCAGTTTTGTTGTGTATGCACCAATGGCTGTAGGTTTTTCCATGCTGCTAGACGAGTTGTTAAGTGGTTTATATGTATAGATGTTATAGTCATTCTGGTGTTAATCTACATAGGTAAGTCAGTAAGTAAGTTACAAATGGATATATACCTTGGGTGGCATCCTTCAAAAAGCAGTTCTTCAGTGAATACTCAGGCTGAGCAGACATAAATGTATGTTGCTCTGAGTTACAGATTTACATAAAGTAATTGTTAAGGCTGAATTTATTCAGTCAACTTGCAAGAATTTACAGTGTAACAAGGCAGTAAAAAGTCTTTGTAAACAATAATATTAAAATGAAACTCATGTAGAAATGCGTAATATGTCTGTAATACAATTAGTGAGTGTATTAAAACTGTTAGTTCTTTGTATTTACTTTGTGTAATCAAAGTGATGGTTTCATACTGTCTTGTCGGAGCAAGGCAACTTAAGCCTTGGAAGTGAGCCTCACCTGTACGAGCTGACTACCGGCAATCTAGCATGCACTCCTATCCTGACACACACATTGTGTAAACTACCATTGTTTACTGGTGCCTGTGCATAACATCTGTCCTCTTGGTCCCACCACCTTTGTGCAAAAGGAACTAGGAAGGACAGTGGAGTGAATTATATTCTGTGGTGTCTCATTATTGAGTAAGTGCATGCGTAATAGCAGTTCCGCAACATCAGTTACATCTCATGAAATTAGAACTATTATAGTGGCGTTTACAAGTGTGTCTACATCTAAGATGCAGGAGGAGAGAGAGGGGTGGGGATGCACATGTACACATCTTTCAGTCATTTATTTTCAGATTCTTGCTTGTGTCATGCCATATGTTCTGTAATTTAATTGATGCTAAATTTCTGTTTGGAGTGAGGTTTCCTGTTGTATTGTAGTTTGTATATAAAGCTAATGAAAATATCACTGCTAATGGTGAAAAATACATTGTACTCACTAGCTTTCTTTTATCCACTGAATGTGCTGCAGAAAGATTCCCAGGTGCCATGAGGTTATTTCTGGAACATCATACATTAAGTTAACAGAGCCTGTGTGTCAGATGCAGTCTCATGATCAAAGTCTTTGTTCATGATTTTATTCTGTGTATTGAGAACTCATACAGGAAACATTAGTAAATTGCATTAATTCAGTAATCTCTCTTAATCTAAGTGATTCTTATGATACCTATCTGTAATATAAGAATTCACAAATACCTCAACTAAAGTAAGCTGCCACTGTTTTGGGTGCTGCATGGACACCACTGTTGATTGTATATTGCTGTCTTTTGTTTGAAGAAAGCGAAGAAAGTAAAACTGAAAGAAGCAGATTTGTTTGAATGAACATTAAAAGTGGAAAGTACAGTATATTGTTGCGAATCATTTTTCTGAAGTGTGATGTTGCTTTTATATCTCCACACAGTCTAAGTTTATATTTGTATTTATTACAATGTTTTAATTTTGCTAATGAAAAAATAAATTTATATATATAAAAATCTGGTTACTGTTTAGTAGCTGTGTGTTTTGCCTGCTGCATCCTTTGCATTCCTTTTTTCATTGGCATAACCTTTTTTATTTTCTGGAATGTACGCTGGTTGTGCTTGCAAGCATGTAATTTTGTCATCTTTTCAGTGTGAAATGGAAAGTACGTGGATATTACATATGTCTGTTGTACTGTTGTGTTTGTGTGTTTGGAGTTTCAGAATAATCACTATCCAAATAGTTGTCATATACAGTATGTGTTCATTGAAGTAGTCATTCACATATTGCATCAAATTGTCTGTCACTAGTGTTTGGCATCTAATGTAATGATTGAGAACTGCATAAAAGCTGTACTAAAAACAGAGTTTCCACATTGAGTCAAAGTAAGGAGCATTATGGCTACACATGCAAATAACCACAGTTAAATAAAATATTGTAGTGTGTAGTACCATTGCTGTGCATCGATTGCCATCCATAACAACAGAAACTCTGATGAAGGTGTTTTCTGTTGCACTGCCCCCAAGGCTATTTAGTGAAGACCCCAGGCTGGCTGAGTGAGTTCAGTTGCAGGATAGTCTCCAGACAGTAATGACGTGAGCACAGAGGCTGGAAAATCTTCATTGTTAAGATCTGTTATTAGGAAACGACTAGTGAAAGCAAACGGAGAAGACTTAGCGTGTAGTAATTTTTTAAGTGTTGAAATCAGCGATAATGTTACAGTTATTTGTAGTTATGAACTGTATGTAAGTGGTCAATCTGTTCACTGATCCATACCCTGTCTATAGTTAGTCCTAAATACATGGCAAACTGGTGTCAGAAATGGGATTGGATTGAAGACTGCATTGTGTAGTTACAGTGTCATACCATGTAAATGGAAGTGGAACAAATATTGGCAGGCCTGCTGGCCGAAATCGGAACCAAGAAGAAGTGGGCGCTAACCAATAAAAAATGGACGCCAACCAAGCAGAAGTGCTGGCCATAACAGAAGCCAGGTTGGACTTAGATCTAATGGAAATGAGAGCTGACCAAGATGGAGAACAACCAAAAAATGATGGATACAAAGGTATGCACCAGTCAAGAAAAGATGGAAGCCAGGATAGAGGCCAATAGTGAGAAGTGTGAAGTCCTTCAAGGTGCTCTTGTCTCCCGAATGGATGTCCACCAAGCCAGAACAGTGTCCGCTCAAGAAAATATGAGAGCCAAAATTGATATACATAAAGAGAAGATGGAGACCGCAATACACTCCATCTGGTTCGAGTTAAAGGAGACCATCAAACATGGGTGGAAAGCGTCCTGTTGTGTGTTAACCAAAAGACGCAGGGCCTCTGCAAGGAACTCACCAAGAAGACTACTGAGACGCAGGTGGACTTACAGGCAGTAAAGACGTCCATTGGTACATAGACTGTAATTCTCAGGGCGATATAACGGATATAAAGAAGGATTTTCACAAGGCCATAGAGAATAAAGGGACAGCCTCCACGAAGAGCTGGATGCCATGTTTTGGGTTGAGGCAATGGTAAAGGCTGAAATAAAGGTTTGTCAAGAAAGAATGGAAGCCAAAGTTGAGGCCACCTGACGCGAGTTCCAGACACAGTTGAATGAAGTCGAGGCCAGGGCAGAGTGCAGAAGAGGAACAGGAACTGGAATAGGTGCGTCAAAACCACCGAAATTCAACGGGACTCTCTCATGGGCTGTGTTCCAGCATGATCTGGAGACCGTAGCAGATGCAGACGTACTGGGTGCACCAGGAGAAATTCGCATATTTGATAACCACCTTGCAGGGCCAGGTGACCAATGGGCTTACATGGCGTGCCAAAAGGTGTGATCTGTGAGGAAACCCTTTAGGCCTTGGAGGACCGTTTAGGACACCAGTACTTTGCCACCGCATATCGCAGTCAGCTAAGAATGAAGACCAAGGGGGTCAAGGAATCGTTGCAAGAATTTGCCATGGTCGTCTAATAGTTCACTCGCCGCGTCTACCTTTCACTACCCGAGGACCACATAAGGAGAGAGGCAGGCAGAGCGTTAGCAGACAGCGTAGAGGACCCTGCCATAAAAGTCCAGCTGCTGCTGGGAGGACAGAAGACGGTGAACAAGGCTCTCTGGCAGGCCCTGCTCTTATCCCCCAGGCACCACAAAACAAGTGCCAGGACATTTTTGGATAGTCGATCACCCCCACCTGGCAAAGAGACACAAGACAATCGGTATACCAGAGTAGTGGCCACTTCTAGCATAGCTGCCCTTATGGAAGGGAGGCAGAAAATGACCAGCACCAGAGAGACACCTGGAAACTGCTGAGAAAGTCCTAATGGACTCTAGTAATAAGAGAGAAGTGGACATGAGGGGTGCCCAATGAGCAGGGACCGGCGGAAAAGGGCGGATGCTAGTGTGTACATCAAGCCCCCCATCACATGTTGACTGTTATTACAGAAAGGACTGACCATAGCCTGATCAGACACTGCTGTGTCAGTGACAAACAATGCCTCTTGACATTGGGCACCAGGGCGTATGTCAGTGGCCAGGCCTGACATCGCCACTGGATGGGCTGAAAGACAGTTAACTACCATTACGCTGCAGATGGTATCTAAGGAAAACCCATCATGAAGGAATTTTTCCTGACACCCTGGGGTGGCCGCCATTGAATATTTGGGGTATTTGTTGTCAATATCACAAGCGAGTTCATCTTTGGGATGGGCATACTGTGCGCATAGGATACATCTGTGGATCTAGTATGTCAGACACGTCTGGCAGATGAAGAGGTATCACTTTGGAACCCAAGGGCAGGGCCCTGGCCTTCCAGCCTGGTAGTGGCCCATGATCAAGTGATACCTGCACAATGCGAGTGAGTAGTGATGGCTAGATTAGAGAGCCACGTCGGAGTGGGAAATGATTTGGTAGACCCAAGTTCAGAGGCTCATCCACCCAAAGAACTCTACATAGCCAGGACCCTCATCTGAGACCACCAGGAGTTACCCGTGAGGGTCGTGAATGATGCCCGTCGCATTCAGAAGCTCATGAAAGTATTCCCCCTGGTCCACTCTTAGCCAGTCACGCTGGTGATCCCACCCACTGTGGAACCACCACAACAACAAGACTAACCCAAAGTTAAAGGACATGATTGCAGCAATCAAGCCTAACCTCAGTGATGCTGAATCTGGAGAGTTCGAAGAGCTCACCAAGTATGGAGTCGTCTTTACTATGGACAGTGATGGCTATGGATGGACTGACAAATTGCATCACCATATAGATACAGCAGTTGTCTGACTGATTCATCAACCCCTGAGAAGACTCCCCTTGTCTAAACAGGTGAATGTGTGCTAGATTCTCAAGGACATTCAGTGACGTGGGTTTATAGAAGAATCAGACACCCACTGGTCATCCCCTGTCATCCGGAAGAAATATGCGCTTCAGCATAGACTACAGGAAAAGTAAGCGATGTCACAAGGAAGACTGTTTACCACTGCCCTGGATTGATGACACTCTGGACACGGTGGCTGGAACTAAATTTACCACTCGACCTGAAGAGCGGTTATTGGCACGTGGATCTACCCCCGGACGACAAGGAGCAACTTGATGGCAAGGATAAGACTTCATTGTCGACAGATCCAAGGGCTGTGGAAGTTTATAGTCATGCCCTTTGGCCTCTGCAATGCTTGAGCGACATTTGAGAGACAGTCTTAAGAGGCCTCACTACTCATCTCCCATACCTGGATGACATGAATGTGATTGGCCGCCCATTTCAAGAGCACCTGCTCAACCTGCGGAGGGTGTTAGAGCAGTTCTGAGAAGCTCACCTAGAACTCAATCCAGAGAAGTGTTAACTTTTTCAGAAGGAAGTATGGTACCTGGGGCATGTTGTATCACCCGAGGTGATAATGGCCAACCCCAAGAAGCTGAAAGCTGTATGGGAATGGCTGACCATGATGAGGAAGCATGAAATTAGATGCTTCCTGGGTCAATGCACATATTACAGACGGTTTATTTTCGGTTTCTCAAACATTACGAAACCCCGACCAAACTCACTCAGGAGTTGCAAGCCTTTCAGTGGACTGCAGGAGTGGAGGCCGCCTTCCAAATACTAAAGGAGGCCCTATGTACCTGCCCCTCTTCTTGCTTACCGGCAACCAAGAGAGGTTCATCGTTGACACAGATACAAATAACGGGATTAGAGGAGTGCTGTCCTAAGTACAGGATGGACAGGAGCCTCCTACAGTAAGATTCTGAATAAGGCCAAGAGTAATTACACTGTTACCCGATGGGAACTACTTGAAATCGTGAAGACACTGGAACATTTCCAATAGTACATCTATCGACAAGAGTTTCAACTCCACACCAACCACTCTACATTAACCTGGCTCATGAGTTTCAAGAACCCAGAAGGACAAACCGCACTCTGTATTCAGCTCCTGTAAGAATACAACTTTATTTCGAGTGTCGTCAAGGCCTAAAACGCAATAATGCCGATGCCCTTCTGAACCAACCATGCCAAGAGTAGTGTACCCACTGCCACAAAGTTGAGTGGTGGGCAGGTATGAGCTATTGCAGCTGTAGCCATAGCTGGCTGGGATGCAGTCGCCCTGAGAACAGAACAACTGAACGACCAGGACTTAGGACCCATTCTGGAGGAAGTAGAGCCCGGGCAGCGCACAGAATGGAAAGACATCGGCGACCATCACCCCACTTACAAAGTAGTCACCTGGGTAAATGATGTATGCAGATCATGTGAAGGAACATGTGTTGGTTGGTAGCGTCCGGTAAACACGTCGGCATTGTCCTGACTGTTAACTAGGCAACCACCCATAACAAAACACGTCAGCATTATCCTGACTGTCAACTAGGCAACCACCCATGACAGCAGTAGAGGAATTATCTTCGAGAAACACATCATGCTGTGTTATCCTATATAATTTCTTTGTTTTGTTTTCTTCTCAACGAAACTGTCAGAATCTCATTCACATTTCTCTGTGTATAATAAGTTTATTGCCCATACTAAAGTGAGCGTGTACTACATATTTTGGCTTATAAAACCATCATCAGGCAGTACGTATTAACAAACATTTTCAATCTATTGAATTGAGCTTTATTTGAATTCATGTATTGCAATATAACAACAGTTACTAATGTACCTAACTTTCCGTTCAGTTAATACATTCAACTTTCATCTGAATTAGTACAAGCTTTATAAAATGCATTAAAACTTGAATGGAAGTTCTGCATTCGGATGGATGTTATAGTATATTAAAACATTTAGACAGTGAATTAAAATTGTTGTTCATCGTGTTTATGGTACATGTCATATCTATATATCGTTATAAATATACTATTTATGTTGGTGTCTATTAGCATATTTATAGCATTATAATATGTGGGTGGGCATTTTTTATTTCTGCTCCCATTTGATTTCCTTATGGAGCAGTTGCACTGTTCGTATTTGGTTGTTGTGATGTTCCAATATGGTTTTCTTTCTTTGTATTGATTTATTTGTCTCTCACATTTCTGTGTCTGGCTTTGCTGTATGTTAGGTTTTAACACATTTCTATGTAACAGCTTAATAAAACAACACTTTACAGACTGGTCTACCCCTAACAATATCAGACAGAATGGATAGTAGAAGCAGTCCTCCACCACAGACACTGCAAAATAACCTGAATATCCTGCCACCTCCAGACCAGTTTCAAAACATCCAAAACCATGTCTCAAGGTAATAATATCTTTGCAGGGTTTGGCATTTTTTTTTTTTTCTAATTTGAAATCTAAAGTATATTTAATGTGTTCAGCATTATGTTGGATCCAACCAATTGTAACTGGCAAAGAAGATGTTTTATACTAGCACTGTAGTTTATATGTAATCTGTCACCATTTGTGTATTTCCTCAAGAATCACCTGATGATTGTCCATCTGGGCCAAAACATGCCAAGGACTTTGTGTGACAGCAACCCCTTTGTTTTTATTTGTAAGTACAAACAGGATGCAACACTTCAGGATAGTTTATAAATTGTAGATAGTGTTATGAATCATCATGGCAGGCCCAGCCTCCACGACACTTGTATAAGTGGAGTGGCTTTGTACTTGAAAAATTAATTACCTTTTAAACATTAAAATGCACAAAACTTATATGACAGAATGACAAGAATTCTGGGAAGAAGTGATCCCCTAGTTTCCTTTGATAGAACCCTAACTGTATAGAAAACAGTGCATCCAGCAATTCTTCTATTTGTTCCTGTGGTAATGTTTTTGCCAAGCTGTTGCCTAGCACTGATTAGGGGGGGGGGGATACACAGACACGCAGACTAATGGGAGGGATTTATGAAGCATGCTGTTGATGGGCTCAAGTGCTGTTATATGCATATGAAATTTCAGGAAGTTTTCAGGCATTCAAAAGTTAACAGAGGAAGGGTATTCACAGACTCACAGCATGATGATCTCATAAGCCTACTTTCATTTTTGTAAAATAAGGAAAGTAGGCTAAAAATGGAACCCTCCTGTTTCCTACAGTTTCCATTGAATAGAGAGTCCCCAAAGATACTTGAGTTATGAAATTTACTCAGTACCCAATCCAGTGTGTGTGTGATATCTAAGGCTGTTAATTGATGTGCAAGTGTTGCAGCAGTTTTTACAGCCATTTTAGTCATTCTCAGTCTCTTTGTAATTATATAAATGTAATTTCTTAATTTGATATTCCTTCTTTAAATTTGTTGCCTGGAGGACAGGCACTGCTACTAGCTGTAAGTAAATTTAAGAAATATTACTCTTGGAGGAAAAGGATATAGATACACCATGTGAAACATTGTTAATACAAGTGGATAAAGTTTGCACACATTTTTTTATGGGGTTTACAATAATACAAAACATTTTATTAATGTCTTTCAGCAGAATTTGTCATTTTTAAATTAATTAATCACCTGATGTATTCCACATGTATTTGGTCCAATAGTAAAAGTAAAATACTAATAAATATGCTGGGGTTATTTATGTATACACATGCACATGTATGCATGCACACAAAGAGAGAGAACACAACAGATTAAGAAGACTGCTGGGAACATGAGCCTAAAAATGTCTCACATGAATTGGAGTGTTAGAATCTTTGTTTTGACAGTTTGGAAGTGGTTATTAGGTACTGCAGTGGCTTGACACTTGATCACACAGTCATTGAATTTTGCATCTTTGCCTTAGTACATAAAAATTATATAACCAAAGTTGCTAATAAGCATAGTCCATGACAGTCTGAAGGACTGGAGGTCTATGTAAAGATTTCCTATACCTCCAGTGTTGTTTGTCTCCTTGTTGAGAACTTTGCAGCTTTGAATTACGTGTTTCCTCATTGTTCTGTTGTTCATTTCAGTAATAGCTCTAATTTCTTTACTAACCTATTTACTTACCTTGCTTGGCTTTATTTGTGGAAACATAAGGGAGAAAACTTGTATGACTATGAAGTGCAGAACTCTTATTTATGCAATGGTGACTCTATTTATACTTTTTATTCCAGTGCAGCAGCCTAGAGGGGGACAGAACATTCCGCTTACCCCACCAGCAAGGATATCTGCAATGAATATTGTAGGTGACTTACTTAGGAAGGTTGGGGTAAGTATGTCAGCTGATGTGTAGAACATCTCACAGTGTTATTGCATTTATGTGTTTCATATAATGTTATTTGGTATACACACCTGTTCAGTATATTATTTTGATCACATTTGGACCAACACTTGCTTCTGTGTGCATGCATGTGTTTCCTGTAGGGTGGGGAAAGACAGATTTATGAATATTTAAATAAGTGAGGTTAACCTCAGAAGTACATATTGTGTTCAAGGAAAACTAGAGGTTTGTCCAAGAGTAGCTCATACCCTGAGTCTGCAGTATCTCTTTGCATACTTGCCAGATGTGAACTCTATTCATCTGGTCTTTAAAATGAACTTTCACTGAAACTGTTTCATTATTTTCCCTTTTTCACTGTTGTTTGCTAAGGGAACTCCATCCAATTGAACATTCTCTCAGTGAGATGTAAGGTGTAGTCTCAGTTCCAGAAATGAACTGCATATGTTGTTAAGTGGTTTTCACTGTTGGTTATACTGAACAATTTAGTAAAGTTATCATCACCCTATTTCTGACTTGGTGCTTCAGAAGTTATGTATAAATAACTATTGTAAAAATTTAAAGTGGATTACTGTAGAACTGTATTCTATGAAAGAGCATTGGTTCTCAAACTTATGATTCCATGGACCCTTTCCTTGAAGACCCAGGTCACACTGTCCTTCATGTCAGTTTTTTTTACAAGATTTTCTTCTTCGTGCCCCTTTCAATCCATAAAGGTATCAGTTAAGTTTCATATGTCTCATCCCCCCACCGTCTATAATTTTTTACATTGTGTTCCATACATATTTATCTTCTGAAAAGAGAGTGAGCTAGTGTAACAATGTGTGGATGGATCATAGGATTCTTGGACTGATCTTTATGTATATGTGTATAATACTGATGATCATGTCTGGTGATCATATTTGTTTCTGTGGTGAAGCTCAACAGATTATTGCCTTTTTTGTTAGTAAACATCTCAAATATTATGGGGAAATATTTATTTCCCTCAGAACCTGACAATAATATTTTGAATTGTTTAATACTAGTGGCATGGTTGCTTCAGACATCTACATGCCTCAGGTTTGAAGTGTTCCATGGAATGAGCAAAGGGTTAGCAAGCCTCTAAGTTATGTAGTTCGTGCATGGAACAGTAGATGCATGCTCCTTATACAAATGGGATTTTATTTGGACTGGTTTGGCAGTAGTATGTTTTCTTTGTGACTTCTTATATAGCAGGCATATATTCTTTTCTGTGCCAGTGACAGATACGTTGAACAAGTTTTCATGGCAGTAAAGTTTCTTTTAGTGGTCTTCTGGATTTTTAAAGTATGTATTATGGTATGAGGGAGAGTCAGTAAATAGGTCACGAATGAATATGAAACGGAAAACACGTGATATTCATACCTGGAAGAAACATTTGTTTCTCAACATATCCTCCTCCAATGTTGATACACTTGTCTAGTTGCTTTACAAGTGTGTTGAAACTTGCAGCATTGAAGTCTTTTGACTGTTTTCTCAGCCACTTCTGCTCCCCTGTTTCAACCTCTTCATCATCAGCAAACGTTTATCACCAAGATGGTTTTTTAGCGGATCAAACAGATGGAAGTCAATAGGGACCAAGTCCAGGCTGTAAGATGGATGTTCAAGAAGTTCCCTCTGTAGTTCTTGAATTCTCTCCTGGGTTGCTTAAGCTGTATGAGGTTTGGCATTCTCGTGATGAAGCAGTGCCCCTCTTGCCAGCTAGCTGGACATTTTTGTTGAACTGCATCCTAAAGCTTCAACAGAACTTCACAGTAGGATGCAGAATTCACATTTTCACCATGCTTCTAGAAATGGGCTAACAGTACTCCCTGAGAATCTAGAAATATGGTAGGCATAGCCTTCAGAGCTGATGGTGTAACCTTAATCTTTTTGTTTGAAGGTGAACTGGGATGTTTCTATTGCCTTAAAGCACACTTTGATTAGGGTTGGGAGTGATGCACCCATGATTCATCCCCAGTAACAATCCTGTTGAGCATATATTCTTCATCTGCATACTATGAGAGATATTGCAAGGTTAATTTTTTCTTGGTCCTTTAGTTCTCTGGGCGCACATTTTCCAAAACTCAAGTCATTATGCTGTATTCTAAGCCATGGGAACACCCTAGTGAAGTCGCTATACTGTATCATTATCCTCCTGTCAGCAGTTGCTTCTCTTCCAGTCTGAACAGGGCGACCTGATGGGGCATCATCTGCAAGTTTCAGATGTCCTTGAGAGAATTACTCGACCCAGTTGTGAACCATTTTACGTGACAACGCAACAAACACTTCCCACTGTAAATGGGAAACATTTGTTTATGAATATCCATTACATTGGGTCCTATTGCATAAAAACACAACAGAACTCTGCTCTTCGGTAGTACTCTCCTCAAGCACAATCACTGCGCATTAATTTCATTTGTGATCTAATTGCTTACTCCCTCATGTGGGTATAATTTTTCAAAGAAACTTACTGCTCCATCTACCCTGAAGATGGAGGCAGTATGTTCCTCTGAAATGTTGGTACTCTTATACCATACTGCATGTTACCATAACACAGAAGACTACAGTATGAGGGTGGCACCTAATTTTTGTTCCACTGTGTTTAAGTCTTTGATATCTTTTTTTGCAAATACTTTTCTTTGTTAGTCAGGCAAGAAGAAGTTCTGCAGAGTAAAACACTTGAATTATCTACTAAAGATTTCCTCATTTATGTGTAAACATAGAATCAAAGGAAATTTGATCAGTTTTTGTAAAAATGTTGTCATAGCTCATGCTATCAAACATCTACTTTTTACTTTGGAGACTTTGGTTCACTTTCAGAGCAGTCTATATGAGATTTGTGGTGAAAGTGGTAAATTTTTATCTTGAGTATTTCTGGTTCCCTGCTGCCAGTCATCATTTCTTAACTATGCCTAATAACAGGCTCTTCAGCTGTGTGATAGGCTTAACCAGCCAGCACATCCCAGCTTCAGTCATCAGGTGAGGCTCCATATCTCATCTGGTACTTGAATGGACTAGATTTTTGTAGTTTCCTTTCAAAAGAAAATTGGTAGCTAAATTATTTTTCCTAGAGCCCAATGTTGGAATAGTTTGAGGTCTGTGTCTTTTAGAGATATTGCCATGTCATATGAAAATTCTTATGCCTTTTTTACTTAATTTATTTTGTTGCCTGTAAGTAGATTTCTTTTTAGTATTTTGGTATGTCTTGCCTTTTTATTTGGTTTGGCAGCTTGAGAAGTTCCTGTGTTCAGGCTGTAAGCAGGTGAAGTGCACATGTGTTGGTGGCCACTCCCCTTCCCACCTTCACTCCTCTCTGCAATGACGGAACCGCCTCCTAGTGATTGCTTTGTAGAGGTCTGTTTTACATTTGCTTGAATCTTTTGCTATGCACAGATTATTATGACAAATATCAAGAGGTGTGACGTTGCTTTAATTCCTGCAGTTACTTCTCACTCTTAGAAGAAATTCAATTGAAGTTATCTGAGAACAGAATGCTGAGTAGAATATTTGGGTATAGGATATATGAAATTATGGAATTATTGTCACTCTCCGGCTTTTAACTTGCTCCACTCAAGCCACATAAGCTGAATTACTAGCTCCCACTAATTAATGCTAACCAATTCTCTCTCTAACTTCACCTCAATATTTTCTTAACAGACTCCCTCTTTAACTTGAACTCGATACTTCTTTAACTCACTCTTCTCTCTTCTTGCCCGAATTGTGAAGTTTCAAAGCTTGACATTTAATTTTCAGAATAAGGGGTTTTGTTGGTTTCTTGTTTGGTTTTGCACTCTATGTATTCATTTTCCTTTTATGAGGTATGAATATCAACACAACTACAACTATACATTAAAGAGCAATAAGACAAAAACACATGCAGCTCCAGCAGCAGTAACACACTGGTGAGTCTGATCCATATAGCATGCTTTAGTTTTCAGATTATACATGCTGTTCATTGCATGCAGTTGTAAATGTGTGCTGCAGACTTAGGGGTTTTCAGGGTGAATCTGGCATGGAAAAATTGGTTGTGAATGTGGGGATTGTAAACCAGGGGTTGCCTGTATATTACTTTGTCTTTTAATATTGCATGTACTCTTACCCTCTACTTTTGTTTCTTATAAATCATGTTATTTTTTAATTAAATTCTTGTAACTCAGTCATCTTCCTTAGCTCTTATATTCCAGAACTGAGTTATGTTACACATTTTAAATACTGAATGCTCATTTTTCACATTGCAGGCATTGGAATCAAAACTGGCTTCATGTCGCAATGCATCAAGAGAAAGCCTGCAATCTGGAGACACACCTACCAGAGATGCTTACAGGTATAACTGCTTATATATGGTAGAGATATCTTGCTAACAGTGGCAAACATTTTGGGATAGATGGTCATTGTTTCAATGTATGGCCCGTGTTCGGGATTACAAGTACTCCAATGAACCACTATTTAGAAAATATTCCTCTCAGAAGTATTCAGAAACCAGACATGCAGGAAGTAGTACACATCTTCAGCAGAACATGATCTGAATTAAGTACAGATTAATCCAGCTTCTTCTGCAGCCTGAAATTTTTGCCCAGAAATCGTTCGTTTTTGCAACCAGTGTTTTTTAATATACCTTAATATTATAAGGGAAAATATGTGTGTTGTTACTGTACTGTTATAGCGACCCACTGATTGTGTTACTAATTATAACTAAACCCAATGCTACATCAGAAATATGCCATAGTGCCCCCCTTTTGTTACAATACACTATTGTATGCTTGCATTAAGTCTCCTAGATGGTGTAAAAAAGGTAAAAGCTATCCCTTTAACAGGCCGTGAAGGCCCATAGGGTTGCGAGACGTTGAGGCTCCCACATTTTCTCTTAGACAGTCTGTTCACAGATGGTGATAAGGTTGTCAGCTTTACACACCAGCCACCCTTTTCCCCCCAGGAAGATTCCTGGTACTCATTTCTGTTAGAGGCTGAGTTGACCCCAGGGCCATAGTGCAGCTGGAGGGATTGTGTCAGTTGATAAGATCCACCTCATCGGGACTTGAACTGATGACCTTCTGGCTTGTAGCATAGTCACCCTTTGCCCCCCAGGAAAATTCCTGGTACTCATTTCTGTTAGATGCTCAGTTGACCCCAGGGCCATAGTGCAGCTGGAGGGATTGAGTCAGTTGATAAGATCCACCTCATTGGGACTTGAACTGATGACCTTCTGGCTTGTAGCATAGTCACCCTTTGCCCCCCAGGAAAATTCCTGGTACTCATTTCTGTTAGAAGCTGAGTTGACCCCAGGGCCATAGTGCAGCTGGAGGGATTGAGTCAATTGATAAGATCCACCTCATCGGTACTTGAAATGATGACCTTCTGGCTTGTAGCATAGTGCCTCAACCAGCTACGCTACCATATGCTCCCTCTCCTAGGTGGTGTAGCACAGAATGATACAGCGCACATCTGCATATGGTGGCAAGATTAAGAATGTGTGCAGCTTTACTGTCATGCTTCCTGTTAAGTCCTCGGTGTATGATGCCACTCTTGACATTCACTGATAGGTAGTGTCAGATTAGTGACATTTTATTGCAGATGTTGATTGTAATGTGACTGGTGTGCAGATTATACAGGATGCTGTCACGTTATACAGTATTTCCTTCTTTGAGTCTGTTCTGTCTAGGCAGTAACTCTGAGGTGTTTCTTTGTGCCAGCATTTATTGACATAGAATGTCTTCATGGGCAACTAGCTTCATGGAGCAGAGTTATTCGTGAGATGCTGACAGTCATGCAGCTGATAGGGTTATTAGAAACCTTTTATGCTGTCTGCAGATTCATTGCTGTTCTCACAAGAACATTATTCTGAGCCAGTTAAATCTGTTGCACACTCTGACACTCAGTTTCATTTAAGATCCAATTTAATATTATCCTTTCATTTATGTCTACAGCTTCCAAGAGGCCTTTTTTCTGTAAGGTTTCCAACTGCAGTTTATCTGTATTTCTAATCTTACTGTGTGTGTGCGTGTACATGCTACATTGTGATCTGAGTGTTACTATAAAATTGTTCAGACACTCAGGCAGAAGAAACAGTTACTCCATATGTCAGCCTGGGCTGCACAGATTCAGAGAGGTAGTGACAAGACATGGCACACCAAGATCCTGTGAACATTACAGTCTCTTGAATACTGCCTGAGTAAGTCATTGAACAGCTACTTTGAAGCAAGCAATATGCATTATATGCGAGCCAGTATCTGTTGCCTTATTGAGTTTCAGGAGTTTGTGCTGCTATTTTTGAAAGCTGGTCTCCTGTGCACGTTTTCTGAAGAATTTTCAAGAATAATATTCATGACTAGCAATGATTTTGTCCAGTTTATCTTCAGTTCACCCAGTATATTGATTTGGCTCTTCTTTGTCCAGTATGAACCATATCTATATAAAATTTATTTATAATTGTAGGAATAGTTTTCTCTGTCTGGAACATCTTGAGATTTATACCATAATCTTCTCCTTAATTTTCTTACACAACTACTTTTTACACAGGTATTATGCATGAACAATTGTTCAAGTGTGTACCGCACATGTGGCATTTTGACATGAGAAGCAATCTGACTGACTGTGTAAGTATAGTAGCAGGCTCTTGGGTCTACAGTTTGCTAGCTGGCTTTGTGGTAACTAGTAATGATCCAGTGACAGTATTGAAGAGACATTGTAATGTGTATAGGCTCTTGGTTTGTCTTTTCCTCTGCTACTTACTTCTTTCTTATATCCATATATCCTCTGCAGCACTATTCTCAGATACCCTCTTCCCTTAAGATGAGGGACCAAGTTTCACACTCACATGAAACTAACTGTGCAGTAGAGTCTTCTTTTGAGAAACTAAGGAATCTGTTAGTCATTAAATTCACTACCTTTATGGAACTTTTAGGTTCATTACCATGTTCAGTAGAACATGCCATTTGAGTCAGATGAATTCCACATCCTTACATTCTCTTTCTTTAAGATTAATTTTAATATTATTTTCCCATCCACATTTTCCAACTGCAGTGCATGCTACATGTCCTGGCCATCTCATCATCCTTTAGTTTTTCCTCTCCTGAAATAATATGTGAACAGTATAGATTATAGACCACTTTTATTATGCAATTTTGTCCAGCCTTTTGTTCCGTAGCACCTTGCTCTTAAACATGATCACTGTGTTATTCTTTGAGTGTAAGAGATAATTTTCTGCTCCATGTAGAACAGCGGGTAAAATTATGCTACTGTATATTTTAATGTTTTGAGGCAAGAGAAGGGAAGACAGTTCTGATTTGAATGACAGCAAGCATTCCCAAAATGTTATCTGGTCTACATTTGTTGTGAACATAATTTCTTATTGATTTTCCCAAATATTTGGTCTTTGCCACAGTTTCCAAATGATTCATTGCTCTGTATCATAGTTCCAAAAAGTATTTATTGCCTCTTTGGTGATGAGGCATGAACTAATACTAACTTTTTTGTACAGAAAGCAGTGTTGCTGTTGAACAGTATACCTTTTTATCCCAGAACACTGTCTTCAGGTAAAGTTTTTGCCTCCCAGCATCTCAGCTATAATATAGCATATGGATGAAGGTGTGCTTGTTTCAGTGAATGGTAATTTTGTTTGAGATAATATTGTTATGACATCCTGGGGAAAACTGAGAATACTCGATCAAGTTGTCTCAGTGTTGGCTTCACTGAAACCCATAAGACTTGTTCAATGATGGAGGAAATTCTTACAGATCAAAATAAAAATGATTTTCAGGGTAAATTGACCTGAAGTTTCTGGTTTGGTGATTGTTTTGAAAGGATTTGTAAATGTCATTGAAGAAGACATTGAGGAATGGCTGGAAAGCAGGTCTGGCTTTCAGTACAAGACCGATGCAGCTATTGCTGCTGCAAGACTGGGATGAGGGTGAGAGGTGAGAGTCAAGGGGAAGGACACACTGATCTTTTTAATTGTAGTGGAGCAGTACACAGTGCTGAGACTTCACTAGACTGCATGAGTCATTGAGGCTTTCAGCAGGCTCAAGGGAAACTGAAACTGTTGTAGGAAAATGTCTAAACAACTTACTGAAACAGGTGAACATTACAGTATATAGAGGGTGGATAAAATATGGAAACACTGAAAAATTGAGGAATAGAATTTCTGTTAGCTACATCAAAAGAACTTCAGTTGGCAACACTCTGTAGTGCTTGTGTAAGCGCATTAGTGATTGTGTTGAGTAACAGTTCGTGTGAAAGAATCAGAAAATGGGAGACTTGTCTGATTTTGAAAGAGGACAGATCATTCGTTCATGTTCAGCTGGAGAATCTCTGATAAAAACTGCCACATTATTAGGTGTATTAAGAACGACAGTTTCTAGGGTTATGCCAGCATACACAAATCATGGGAAGACAGCGAAGAGGAACAGTGGGCAAGAATCAAGTTGTACATTGAGAAAGGCTGTTTTGAAACATTACGAACTACTGCAGCACAGGTGAGAGCAGAACTGAATATTCATCTTTGAAGACCATTTCTACAAGAACTGTCTGATATATGAGTTTCACAAATCCGTGGTAAGGCTGCAATTGCTGAACCTGTTGATTACTGAAGGTAATGCTCAGATGCATAAAACACATACATCAGAGAACTGGAAACACATGCATGATATGGTCAGATGAGTCATCCTTCACACTGTTCCCTACACTGGGAAGGGTTTACATTTGGAGAACACCTAAGGAAGCCTACAATCTGGAATACCTGGTTCCAACAGTGAAACATCAGGCAGGTTCTGTGATGATTTGGGCAGCAATGTCATGGTACAATATTCTTTTGGTCCCATTGTCACCCTTCATGTCCAAATTACTGCTAGGGAGTACATGAACAGTTTGGGTAATCTGGTGCATCCCATGATCCAGATGTTATTTATGAATGACGTAGTTTTCCAAGATGATGATGCTCCCATTCACACAGCTGGAACTGTTGAGTCATGGTTTGAAGAGCATGAAAGTGAATTTCTTCATCTTCCCTGGCAAGTACAATTATCAGATTTGAACATCATTTAACCACTCTGGTCAGTTTGGGAGTCTAGAGTGAGGAACAGATTCCCACCTCCAACTTCTCTAAAGCAACTTGAAGATGTTCTTCAAGAAGAATGGTAAAGTAAGTAAAGTAAAGCTATCCCTGTAACAGGCCGTGAAGGCCCATAGGGTTGTGAGACGTTGAGAGTCCCACATTATCTAGACAGTCGGCTCAAAGATGGCGGTAAGGTCAGCCTTACACGCCGGCCGCGCTTTACTCCCCAGGAACATTATTTAATTAATTCCTGGTACTCATTTCTGTTAGAGGCTGAGTCAACCCCAGGGCCATAGTGTGGCTGGTAGGATTAGGTCAATTGAAAAAAATCCAATGACGTCGTTGGGACTTGGACTCCCCCGACCATCTGGTTTGTAGCATAGTGCCTCAACCAACTATGCTACCGCGTGTCCCTCAAGAAGAATTGTATAATGTGCTAACTAGAGACTGAAGGCACAATAGATCACTGTTGTTGTGTTGCAAGGGCCAAGAAAGCCCACCCCTTATACATGCATAACTAGAGACTGTTCAAAACTTGGTTTGAGTCCATTCCAAGAAGAATTGCGGCTGTATTCAAGGCAAAAAGAGGTCCAGTACCATAGTAATAAAGAAATGTGTACAGTATCTGTAGTGTTTCCAGGTTTTTTGTCTAAACCTAGTATATAAAAACTGATTGAGTGTAATTTGTGTTGTGTAGTAATGACAAAATACAATGTGTCTAGGATTATCTGTGAATATCAGTTATTCATGCATCTTCTCCTCTTCATTGGCCCAGGTAACAGATTTGATTGTACATTAGTTACTTACTCACTCGTGGAGCTGAGCCCTTCTGGAGGAGCTGCCAATTCTGCAGCTACTCAAGAAAATCCCAGCAATTTATGGAACCCGAAGGTTCATTACCGTGTTCACAAGAGCCCTCCATTGGTCCCTATCCTGAGCCAGGTCAATCCAATCCATACCATCCCATCCTACCCCTCTATGATCCATTTTAATATTGTCCACCCACCTATGCCTTGGTCTTCCCAGTAGTCTCTTTCCTTCTGGCTTTCCCACCAATATCCTATATGCATTCCTTGTCTCCCCCGTTTGTGCTACATGCCCTGCCCACCTCATCCTCCTTGATTTGATCATTCTAAATATACTTGGAGAAGTGTACAAGTTATGAAGCTCCTCATTATGCAGTTTTCTCCAACCTCCTGTCACTTCATCTCTCTTCGGTCCAAATATTCTCCTCAATACCCTGTTCTCAAACACCCTCAGTCTGTGCTCCTCCCTTAATACCAATATAGAACCACAGGCAAAATTATAGTTTTGTATATTCCAATTTTTATGTGTGTGGACAGCAGACGAAAAGAGAAAAGGTTCTGGACTGAATGGTAGCAAGCATTACCTGAGTTCAATCTCCTCTTAATTTCCTCCTGAATCAGGTTTCGATCTGTTATCGTTGTTCCCAAATATCTGAACTGTGCCACATTTTCAGAACATCTGTTTCCTATCTTTATGTCATGATTTTGCCCTGCACTTTGGTGACGAGACAGCAACATATACTTAGTTTTCTCTGTGTTTACTTCTAGACCAACCTCTTTACTTGCATCAATTAAAATTTGTGTGTTTTTCTTTATGGTATCTACATTATCACCCAGTAGATTCACATCATCGGTGTAGGCCAACAGCTGATGTGTCCCGTTTAATTTCAGTCCCACCTGGTTTCCCTGGACGTTTCTAATGGCATATTCTAAAGCAAAGTTGAAAAGGAGTGGCGATAAAGCATCTCCTTGTTTTAGACTATTATGGACTTTACTATATGTTTTGTTTAAACACATTTTAATCAACCTAACTAGTTTCATGGGCATCCCAAACTCTATCAGAATATTGTGCAGTTGTGGACAGCCGACAAGGGGTGGTCCTCCAGCTAGAGGGTTGGGCATGAGGCTAGCAACTCCTCAGTATAAAAAATAATTATGTTAGGCAAATGTTGATTTTACATATTTTATATTATATCTTGACTCTCAAAGATGTTAGGTCTCTAAAAGACTTAAAGGATTTAATTTTGAATTTATAAGTAGAAAACAGACTGTGAGGAAGAGAAACGCTGTTTGAGGCAGAGAAATTTTCATTCTGAAGCTTTTTATTTATTTTTAATTTTAAGGACTTATTTCAGTAAATAAACAAAACATTTCTGGAACCATCTCTTATTTCTTTCCTTTTTCAGGTAGTTGAAATTGATGACGTTTCTTACACTTTTAACCACTGACAAGCGTGTTGAACATTTTTAAGGTAATTTCAGACGACAGACAGTAACACTTCATTTAGTTACTGGTACTAGTTTGTAGCAGTATTTTTTAAATAATTTTGAGTAAAAAAGTGTGCTCTGTATAACAAAAAATGAGTTGGATTAATTTCTATCTTTAGAGTGCTCAATATATTCGGTGTGTGGAGTGTGATTGAGTAGTAAGAGTGCATTACCACATAGTGCCTGTTTGCAGTTTGAGAGGTGATCCCAGCACTGGAGCAAGTGTGTATGCCTTGAAGGATTGTATTTCAGAAGGGATTAGCATCTTATCCCTGTAAGAACAGTTTTTAGCTTTCAGAAATTCATTCTGTATAGATTTTGATGAAGTTTTGTATTTGCCATAGCTGGTTGTTCCAAAAAGACATGCCTATCTCATTCTTTCAGTGTTAGTGGGTGATTGACTGTACCCAATCAGTAAAGAACCCACAGCAATGAAAGATTTAGTGTTCATTCCAAGCCTTGTTCTTTGCAGTATTTACCACTAAGCAGTAACAAATGGCTTTTATGTTTAGGAGGTGCTGGCTCTCCAATTTTAGATTTGTTGTAGTTTTCTGCAGTTCTCCTTTGCCATGTGTTCCTTAACCATTAATTATGTGTGAATATGAAGCAGACGAGAACACTTTCTAGTGAATGGATTAAAATTATGTATTATGGATGCAGCCCTGGTGGACCAAATTTTGTTCAAATTCATGCTATTCCCATTCACATATTATAAATAAGAGGATATTTCCAATCACAAACTTGTATTACAAATATTGTTATTACAACAATCCTTGCATATTGCACAGTTACTGATCTGTCAGCACAGGTGGTGGGAGAAACAAGTGAACTATAAATGAATAACTTTTTACAAGATGTTCAAGTCCTCTGATATGAACTATTGGATTGATAACAGTATGTGCTAGTGAGGTCAGTTGTATATGTGACGTTTTTCTCAGTCTCTCAGTGACAACTCACTAAGTGAAGATGATGCTAGTAAACCCATGTTCATGTGGTTTAGAGATGATAAAGCCTCAAATCCAAACAAGTAAAGACAGAAATCATCACATTTTTTATGTTCTGTAACTCATGAAGTAACATAACATAAATCTTCACCCAGTATGACATTATTTACATTAGTGAAGTAACAAAACCAAGTCCATATGTTACTCTTCTTTATTGTTAGCACACAGACCAGTGTCTAAGCTCATTATCTGTCTGCAACTTCTTGCATAACATAGTTACTGAAGCTTAAGGATATAGCATTTGTGGTGACAAAAGACCCACTTAACATAAACAATAGCTAACTGACAATAAAACAAACTACTGTAATAAGGTTATACAGTATATATTACTAGAAGTTACAAACATCCACCTATAGCTTTACACTTAATAGGTCCATTTGTGATACTAGTATTTCTTCTAGCAGTTTATGGATCAGCTGTGAATCAGTTTTGTATCTCATGTATGAGGGTAAGTCAATAAGTAAGTTACAAATGGATACAGAACTTAAACAAATAAGAGTACTGATTTGAAAAATGATTTTTTTCTCAGTATAATCTCCCTGTACATTGAGGCACTTGTCCCATTGTTTCACAAGCCTCTGAAAACCAGCAGCATAAAATTCTTTGGGCCGCTGTTGGAACCGGGCGTGTTCACACAGCATGACCTACCTCATAATGCATGACAGGTTAGGTTTTCACAAAGTCTGTGCATGATGGGTGCCATGCATGCTGACCCCACAACACAAAATGCAAAAATTGGGTCTGGCTTTACAGCATCTCAGTCACTACCACGATGAAGGACACGGTATGCTAGCCCGAATTGTCACAAGTGATGAGTCTTGGGTTCACCATTACTAGCCCAAGAGAAAGCATGTGTCAATGCTGTGGAAACATCCTGTGTCGCCTTGAGGCTGGAATGCGGTGAGCAGTATGCCTTCGTGATCCCAGAAGACTGTGAGCATCACTTTCCTGTAGGATGGTGTCACCTTAAACTTTTTTTTTGGCAGGCGACGTGGGATGTTTCCACTGCATTGGTGCACACTTTGTCTCGGGCTGGTAATAGTGAACACAAGACTCATCACCTGTGACAATTTGGGCTAGCATATTGTGTCCTTCATCATGGTAGCAATTGAGATGCTGTAATACCAGACCCATTCTTTGCATTTTGTGTTGTGTGATCAGCATGCATGGCACCCATCATGCACAGACTTTGTGAAAACCTAACCTGTCATGCATTATGAGGTAGGCCATGCCGTGTGAACATGCCTGGTTCCGACAGCAGCCCAAAGAATTTTATGCTGCTGGTTTTCAGGGGCTTGTGAAACGATGGGACAGGTGCCTCAATGTACAGGGAGATTATGTTCAGAAATAAAAAGTATTTTTCAAATGAGTACTCTTATTTAAGTTCTATATCCATTTGTAACTTACTTGTTGACTTACCTACATATAATGATCTTACCATGGCGTTCACAATGCTACCTAGTAACAGTATAAACATTATGTCTACCATTGAGGAAATAACACCACCAAATATTAATCACCGTTTTCAGGTTTAGTAAAAATGTGTCGTGTTTCATATTGTATTATTTAACCCCCCCCCCACACCAAGTGGCTTGTTGGGCTGCAATCAGCGAACATGCTACAGAAATGTATTCTTTAAAACTTATGAAATTTTTTTCTAGGGGAAGGCGACTCAATCGTGGCACATCATCCCCATCAATCCATGGCTACTTACGGGCCTAATTGCAAGAATTCATCCATCATCACTGCATATTTTAACCACTCTCTGCTGCTTTTTGTAGCTGGCACAGTAGTAAAACATGTGGAGCAGTGCCTTTTTTATTGCTGTCATTGACAAAAATGGTTCTGGAGTCCAGTAATGTGTACTTGATATTTGTAAGAGACAGTATTAGGTTGCATAATTATGTGTGCTTATGATTTCTTTTAGAAGCTGTAAGGCATAGGTTACTAAATAATAACATTATGACTCACATAAAAAATGTTATCCTTATATGAGATTATAGGAGGGTGATGTTTAAGTAGGGAAAGTGCTGAATATTAAAATAAAAATGTAATATTTAATGTGAATGAAATTGTTTTATAAAATAATGTGTAAATTGAGCTTAGGGCAGTTTAGCACCATTCGTTCTAAACACTTTGTTTGTATTTTCACTAGAAAGTCTTCAGAAAAACCTTTGTTATGTTGCATTTGCTGGTCTTCCCAGTGTAGTGTATTTTCTTCAGTTCTTATTTCCTAGAGTGTTCTTCCATAATGTAGAAATTTCCCTTCATGTAATCAGTGCAGAAAATTGTCTTAATATTAAGCACTTCTTGAGCACTTTTCTCAACCAGTAGTGTCAATGGAATATGTGATAGTGTATCTCAGAATCAGAGCTGACTAGTTTTGTATGTTATTTTCCGAGCATAATGCAAGTCTAAGGTAATAAGTTTTACACATCTCTGCTGTGCAGCAGGAAATAGCTGTAAATGTTAAAGACTGTGGTTTCCATATGTCTTTGAACTACCATGATCATAAAAATGAATACTTATTTTCAACACAAAATAGTTATTTTAAAATTATTTATTTTATCTTTAAGGGTGTTATCTGTAATTTTTAAAACTTACAGTCAATCCAGAAACACTCTCTGAATGCCAGTTTTAACCATAAGCCCTGCTTTCCCAGACATGGTTCCTGCAGAGCCTCTAACATAAAGGATGAGGCAGACAGCATATCATACTCATGATATTTACACACTGGTATTAAATGGAATGTGTCATGTCCATTGTTTTGATACATTTCAAAATCTTTCAGTTAAATTTAATACAAGCCTACAATAGTATGCTTGATTTATATCAGGCATGAACAATTTAAAATTAAATGTTTTAGGTTCTTGTTTTATGAAAATCAGGTTGACTGCTGTAAAATCTGAAGCTTGAGCAGCAGCTAAAGTTAATACAATTTTCTCGAGCTGTAGGCCATGTCAGTTGATTAATTCTTTGGTGACATATGACATTTATAAGGAAACTTCCTGTGTGGTTGATGGGACATTTAAATAATCTCACCCCAGAAATGCAACTTTTACTAAAGAAAGATTTAGGCAATTTAAAGGCAAACAGTTGACAGTGTATTGAGAAAAGAATGTAGAATTAGATTATAGACAATGCACAGGGTAATATAAGTACTTACACCCCATAAACATTATATTTTGAGGAAGTGCCAAATTTGGGGGGGATTACACTGTATTTGTAAAAGAACATAAAATTTGGTTATAAGGATTGCACTTTAAGAGAATTTTGAAAGAGTATTAAAATATTTTTGATTACCTTAGAAAAGAAATTATATATGATAAGCTTCTAAGCAGTCCTCTAAACACAGCCTGACATTACACCACGGGCTACAAAATCTTGTCTTTCTATATTTTTGTTGGCTCTGTGCGTCTCCTCTGTGGTGTACACTCTTTTCTCCAGATGGAACTTTGTGAGTGAAATATTTCTCAGTTTTGTAATGATCTGTTGCATGGTGATCAGTTTGTAATGCATGTGTCTTCGATTTTCAGATTTTTTGTGGACACCACTGGGGGCACATGGTAGCATAGTCATTTGAGGTATTATGTTACAAGCCGAAAGATCATGGGCTCGATTCCCAATGAGGTCATTGGGGTTTTTCAATTGACTTAATCCTTTCAGCCGCACTGTGGTCCTGCAGTCAACTGAGCCTCTAACAGAAATGAGTACCAGGAATCTTCCTGGGATAAAGGGCAGCCACATTTAATGCTGACAACCTCACTACCATCTGTTGCCAATTGTCTAGAAAATGTAGGAGCTTTGGTGTCTCACAACCCTATGGGCCTCCACAGCCTGTTACAGGTACAGCTTTATGTTCTTATGTAGTGATCAACTACTTATATTCAAAGTCACAGGTTTAGGGGATTCTCCATCAGTTTACTAACGCTGTTGAATACAGTTTCTAGTTTTGTGCCTTTAAATCATCCCAGAGTTCAGTGATATGACATTTAGGAATCTTCTGAATAATTTCATATACTGCTTATTATGCATGTTCATTCTTACTAGAAGATACGTGTATATTTGCAGTAGCTGTCTTTAGGTCGGTACCTTCCCCTACTTATTATAGTCAGTGATAGGCTTTTGTTTCTCTTTCAGTTCAATATCCTGATGAGAAGTCTTTAGGCGTTCCCTTTATCATGCACTTCATCACTGTCACCACCCCATAATGATGGGCAGTTACTTCTGTCCTTTTCAGTTTCACATCTTTGATGGTTTTAGGCCACCCTTTCTCTTTATCCCAATGCAATTCATGCCCTTGTGTTCAGCAGCCTGGTGACAACTGGAGAGTTGTAAAAATTACCCAGCCAAGCTGTATGGCCCTCTGTCAAGGGTTCCACCAAATGTAGAACAGTGGATGATGATTTGTTATGAGGGGAAAAATATGTCTTTACCTGTATGTACTGCTGAGACACCAAAAATATCCTGGATTCACATAATTCAGAAGTCTTCTTTCATTCTGTAAAATTTGGCTGATTTTAGAGGTAAATATTGTTTGAAGGAAAATTGCCTTTTTGTATTGGAAGGAATGAGTTCTGAAGCTTGTAGTCTAAGTATGACAGGACTGGAAAAGTATAGATTTTTTGCAGCACCTTCATAATGTGTCTCTGTGTTTGAAAAATGTAGGGATTTCACTATTACTTCATACCTATCCCATAATATCATGCCACTATAGCCTAGTGCTGATAGATTTTTCCTGGGAAAATATGTTCAGAGAGTGGGCTTTTGAATGATCCTTATTAGCAGAAACAAACCATGCAAAACATACATTTAATTTCCTGTTATTGGTTTTCACTACCTTATAAAGAATAACAATAATTATCCATGTCTTTCCGGGTAAAGCTGCTACTCTAGTCATTGTCACCACGGGATTTGACCTTTGCCTTGCCCCTCCAAGTCACTTTCCTCATTATCTGCAGTAGCATCAGCAACTGCAATGTCATCTTCATCAGTTTCACCATTGCTCTCATTCTGTACTACTCTCCCTAATTAGACACTCAGCTGAATCAGTTAGAATGTCCAAAACCTTTCCCTCACCCAAACTTAAAACTCAGGGAATCCAAGTCAACACAATGTTCAAATTACAGAAGGGAAATACACTGCTACCAAATATTTTGATATATATTGAAACAAATGCCGAAATTATAACATAAATGATGTTGCAATGAGCCATGAGTTGGCAGCACAGAACATATATGTTCAAGATTTGGCAAACTGTCACTGCAAGCAAAGAAATGACACACCTTTAGAAGCATAAATTGAGAATTATTGTGAAGAACAAAGAAATATTATTACACCTATATAAAGCCAGGAAAAAGCCACCAGGATAAATTTATGATAGCAAAAGCAACAACAAACACAGCACTGAAAGTACTTGGATTTTTTAACTTGTGGCCATTAAACATATATTAGTCAAGCAAATAGTAATAACTGAAGCAGGAATAGATATATACCAACAGCATGAAGGAAGCTATATCATTAGATTCCAAGTAAACAGCAGAGACATGGCATATGAAAGATTATGTGTATACAGAATAGGTCAGTGCTTTTTACTGATGGTGGCAGCATATGACAGGCAAGGCAGTCAGTAAGCCATACTGGGGTCAGTATTAAAGGGTTAGAAATGAGTGATGTTTCAGGCACCATTTCAGTGCTCATCAGGATTTGATGTGATACTGGATCAAAACCATCCCATCTGTATACCAAACTGTGGCCCATGACCAAAACTGCAAGGGCTAGTGGGCTGAGTCATGGTTTTGCATGACTTTTGTTGTTTGTTCTGGATTAGTATATCTATGTATTGCTTTATCCTATTAGGCACTGGGTAGCAGGACTCACTGAGATTGAAACTCCTGTCCCTTTTAAAGTTTATAAGGTTCAGCCTTCTTTATCAAGCAGTCCATGTATTCTAGTGCTTTTATCTAGTGTGGAAGTCACATGCCCTATTTCAAATCTGTTCTCTGACATCACTGACTTCTCTGCCTGGCCCAGGCATTTGTGTTTCCAGTATTTCACACGTCTGGTCTCAACTGATTCTGCCCCTCTGTCCCACATATACCTTGATGCACTCACCTGGAATGCAATGTATACCTGTGACTTTTAGTCAGTTTGTTTACAGGTCTAAGGTTGTGGGTTCAAGTCCTGATGAGGTCATTGAATTTTTTCAATTGACCTAATCCTTCCAGCCGCACTATGGCCCTGGGGTCGACTTAGCCTCTAACAGGAATATTCTTGGGGGTAAAGGGTGGCCAGCATGTAAGGCTGACAACCTTGCCTCCATCTGTGAGCTGATTGTCTAGAAAATGTGGGAACCTCAACATCTCACGACCCTATGGGCCTTCACAGCCTGTTACAGGTATACCTTTTTACTTTAAGCATATGGATAGTTTTATTCATGGGAATGTGAATTGTTGTAATACTGTATTTGGTGAGAAGCCTCCTGATCTTATTGGAGACAGATACACACACTGTAGACCTCTGCCTTCACACAAAGTCTGAACACTACCCATCACACAGACATGCTGTGCTAAACACTCTCATTCAGCAGCCCAAAACTGTATGCCGTGATGATAGCCTGGACATGGTAATCATCCACCTGAAGAAGACCTTCTGATGTAATGAATACAGCAACCGTAATCTTGCTTCTACTCCAAAACAAAGGTCTCAAAGAGGAGGACAAAGTGGCAGGCATAATGATAATACTGGATCAAAGCTGTGTGTTGATATATGTGTGTGATTAATTGAATCCAGTGTCACATTAGATCCTGATAATGTTGACAGAGATGATACCTGAAATGTCAGTCTTTTTAACCAACCAGTGTGGTTGATACCCTAAGACGATTTTAAGATTGACTGCTACTGATCAGTAGTAGTTTCAAATGAAAGAACATTAATCACGTCAGTGTACAGAATATGATGAATATAAGTATTCAGCATCTGGAAACCCAGAAATAAAGGTATCCATGGTTATGTAATCTTTTTTTTTAATTATTTTCATTGGACATACTTGTGTAATGTCAAATGAAATGAACTGGGAAGCAAATCTAAATATGCTTTCAACAAAGAAATACTGCAATAGAGAAATGTACATTTTCTACATTATCCAGACATGGAATGCTGCATAGATTTGTGCATAACTTAGTAGAAAACTGTCTAATGTAATGTAACGTTTCGTTTAGTAAAGAATTTTATGGTTACCTGAATTATGTGTAAATCCTTGGCAAGGCAACTTTTTTTCACAAAAATGAAAAATAAAGTACAGTAAAATTGTATTTATTTCTGTCAGGACAACTTTAATATTGATAAACCATACATTAATTATCTCCTATATATTTCAGTCTTTTGGCCATCTTTGGGTATGCACATACACTGTTGGTCAGTGTTTGCAGTGGGTATATTTTGTGATTTTTTTTTATTTATTTATTATTACCTCAAGCAATCCGTACAGGCAAGACAGTCACCACAGATACAGAAGCAGTCCATTTATATATATATATACTAAAATAAGATATAAAATGAAAAGTAAAATATAACAAATAGATAAAATATTATGATAAAAGCAGCTGTAACTCACAACTTTGTCAACTTACATACAACAAATGAACAATTTTCGAGTCACAACAGTGATGTACAGATACAAAATACGCCCATAAGTACATGTTATCACAATTACACCAATATGAATTTCATTCAGAATAAACCTTAACTATAGATTTATAGACCATTCCAGGTATTCATTTATTGAATAGAAAGATTCCCTTAAAAGGAAATTTTTAGTGACTAATCTAAATTTCTTAACATCAGTTGATAATTTTCTTATGTTCCATGGTAAATGATTAAATATTACTATACCCATATAATAAACACCCTTTTTGTACTTGGTCAGCTTTACAGATGGTAAGTGTAAGCTGAAACTCTGTTGTGTATTTATAATATACATTTCAGTATTAATCACAAATTGGTGCATATTTTTCACTACCAATAGCAATAAAGAGAATATATATTGGGAATAAAAAGGCAGTATATTTAAACGTTTAAAACATCCTCAACAAGATGCTTTAGGATTTGCATTCATAATAATTCTTATAATTCCTTTTTGAACTATAAAAATATTTTTACTATTTACAGCATTTCCCCAGAAGACAATTCCATATGCCATAATAGAATGAACATACGCATAATATACAATTTTTAAATCATCAATTGTTAGAAGTAATTTAACAGATCTAATAACAAAACAAGCAGAGTTTAATTTCTTACTCGTTTTGTTTATATGTCCTTGCCAAGATAACGTCGAATCCAGTGTCACTCCTAGAAAGTCAGTGCAATGGGTACTATTTATTTGAGTATTTATATACCTTATTGGCGAGTTATCAGTTTGACTCATTTTTATTTTAAAATACATACGTGTTTTATTAACATTCAAGGTCAAAAAATTCGCTTGAAACTAATGCATTATTTTCCCAAAGACAATATTAAAATTTTCTTTAAGCTGCCTATAATCAGGAGCAGTTAATATTAAGTTAATATCATCCGCGAATAAAGTAGGTTTTGATATGTCACTTATTATAGCTGGTAAATCATTTATATACAATAAAGAAATAACGGTCCAAGTGTTGTCAATTTGATTGTAGTTTAAATTTTAGATCTGAAAATTAAGTTCAGTTCGAAGTCCTCACCTCCGTCTAGTGCCAATGTCAAGAATGGTGGATCTATACCTCTTCATGGCATAATGCTTAATTAATTAAGCACAGAGACAACTCTGCTTTTGTGTTGCACATGGTAAAAGGATATTGGGTATGCTGCAGTGCGTGTGATACAGGTCAATGTTTGGAGGACTGCTTTGAAGCTTGCAATACAAAACTTAATTATTAAGGTAATGAATAACCATTATTTCTAAATACGAGGGTTGGAACTTTAATAGTGGCAACACGGCTGTAGAAACGCCATGCAATGGAACCAAATAATGTCGCTTATACCACATGTTAGTTACAGACCTACCTTACCTCAGAGCAAATGGACTCTCCCTTCCCATATCATGCGCATGCGCAGTGACGAGAAGAACAAAGCCTCATGTTAGCTGGCGGTCTAATGTAGTGTTGTCACGATGTTTTTGAAATAGGAACAATGGAGTTGGATAAAGATTGAATGATCCAGAGGCCATACAGCACAACAGTGTCATCAAGGTCTTCAAGAGGCTTGCTGGGAATCTGCAGTGCCTTAGAGAACAGTGGCAAAGTTGGTAAAAGCCTTCAACGAGGGACGCCAAAATGTGGCAGACATGTGTCGGCCACGTCATCCTAGTGTCAGTGAAGAAGTGTATGCTCTTTCCACGTTACTGGAGAGTGATCAACGCCATACGATTCGTGAGCTGGCCCGAGAGACAGGATTAGCACATACGACTGTGCTTCACATTCTGAAAGAATCCCTGGGCATGAGAAAAATTGCATCACGATGGGTTCCACATGATTTGACGGAAATGCAGAAATGGCTACGATACAATGCTGCTCATAACCACTTGGAGCGCTATGAGCATGAAAGAGAGGCTTTCATACGCCGTATCATTACACTGGATGAGACATGGGCCAAATCGTATGAGCTACAAATGAAACATCAATTGAATGAATGGTGTCATTACAGGTCACCATGAAAATCAAAAGTTTGTCAGAACCCCAGCAATGTGAAAGTTATGGTGATTCTTGTGTACTTCTGTGATGGTGTTATCCTAACGCATACCACTCCCCGACAACAGACTGTGAATGCGCAGTGTTACTGTTCATTTTTGGAACACAACCTGCAAACAGCTTTGAGAAAGAAGCGGCAACACTTTCTGCAGAACACACCCATCATTTTGCAGGACAGTGCTCAGCCACATGCAGCGCAAGCTGTGGCTGATCTGTTCGATCGATGAGGCTGGGAAGTGCTGTACCATCCACCATACTCCCCGGACTTAAGCCCTTGTGACTTCGACTTGATTCCTAAGATGAAAGAACCACTGCGTGGCATTTGCTTCACAACTGTTCCAGAGATTCTTCAGGCAGTAGACTGCTCCAATCGAACTATCAACACAACAGGCGCTGCTAAAGGTATCCTACAACATATACAATGCTGGTAACTACACTGAAGGACAGTAAAACTTCAAAACATGCATCTATTTTGTATCAGTTGTAAATAAATAGTTGCCACTATTAAAGTTCCAACCCTCGTATATACATACTCTGGAGTAAGAGGGATAAATTAACTGGCATATTAGTGTCATAAAATAGTACAAGGGAAGATTAAAACAATCTGTTTCACTGTGTACTGTTAGTGTAGGAGGTTTTCATTTGGATGAGGGTATTAGCTGAGACAGGAGAAAAGAAAGTGTACAAAATTTGAATGTGGAATCTCAAGATTTTATTAATGAGTGGTTACAGTAATATTATATAAGTCTGCCTGATACCAGATTCCCTAAGAGGTTCCCCCACTTCACTCTGGGTGGTGGATGTACTGTCTCAGGCATGCAGTACTGGACAGTTCTCCACAAGGAGCCACACACTGGTTGGACAGACAGGAACAGTGATCCCTGTGTTTCTCTGAAACGCACCATTAAGTGCACTGTACCTGGGGACAGCAAGAATGTCACATAATCAAGGTCTCATTTGCTTGTGATCTTTTGGGTAAAAGGGCCAAATATATCAGAATGTTACAGACACACACAATTATTCTCTAATATTATTTTTCAGGTACTGAGTGTGGTTTAGTATAATGTGGTGTATCTACTACTGACAAAGTTCAAATTGAAAACTGTAGTAATATTTATATCTCTGGAATTCAAAACAAAAAATATTACAGTAACACAACAACACATTTTTTTCACATACAACTCTTATGTTATTAATAACGCAGAACACGTCTCAAAAGAAAAGCAGTTTTCAGAATTTTCAGTTGTAATAAACTATGACACTGTATATCATGAGAGCTTCAATGTGTGAATAAAATTCCTTCTATAATGAGTCTGTAATATGGATAAATAGATATTGGGTTTTAATGTGCTAAAAACTGACAAAATATACTACAACATGAGACATGTACATACATGATTCACACTTCCTCATCTCTTCCCAAGTTCTAATCTTCACCCTTTTTGCTGGCTATAATTTCCCATGAAGTATGTCAGTGTACTTTCTGGAGTAAGTTTGCTGTGTTTCTCTGTCAGAATAAGTTTATATGTGCAGAAGGACTCACATACATGACAGAACAGTATTTGTACACAGCTGCAAGATCTGGCAGCATTTCTCCTTGGAGCTCCAAGCCCTCTCTCCCTGTGATCATTTCTTTACAGCAATGACAGCCCTGTATCCTGGATTTCTTTGCAGATGACAAAATTTTATGCACACTGTGGGCATAATATTCTACTCACCTCCATCTAAGGCCAAGATCAAGATTTGTGGAGATATACCTACACTCTCATGTGTCTTCATGGCTTGGCGCTTAATTATTTAATTGCGGGGACAACTTTACTTTTAACTTTACTATGGCTGTATTCTACAGGGATAGACTATTATTACATACTGAAATGCTGAAGAAGGTGTTCAAGAATATAAAATGTCACCGATCTAGTGTTATTGTAATGTATAGTAGTTAAAGGAGATATATATTTAAACGACACCTGAAGTATGTAGTTCAGGCATGTAGAAACTATCAGACACACAGTGTATAAATGAGACGTCATGATGAAAAAAGAATAAATGGATTACTCTGATCTCTTACCAAAAGACTGTTCATTTATTCTTCCTCAGGTGTTTCCACTTTATGTGGCTCATCTTCTTAAATTTATTTCTGTGTTCTTTCTTTTGTGTGACACGTTTTCTCCCTCTTACTCTTGGTCTTTCTGTTGGACATTTTTCTTTTATTTTCATGTCCAAAACCTCTGAAACCTAATTTTCATTCACTCTTAAAATTTCGTATAATATTAATTACTTTGGATCAGGTCATTATCTTCCAATATAGTTGGAATATATTGTGGTGTGTATACCCGTTGCTGGGGGCATGCAGTAGCATAGTGGTTAATGCACTATGCTGCAAGCCGGAAGGTTGCGGGTTCAAGTCTCGATGAGGTCATTGGATTTTTTTTCAATTGACCTAATCCTTCCAGCTGCACTATGGCCCTGGGGTTCACTCAGCCTCTAACAGAAATGAGTAAATGATTTTCCTGGGGAGTAAAGCGCGTCCGGCGCGTAAGGCTGACAACCTTACTGCCATCTTTGAGCCGACTGTCTAGATAATGTGGGACCCTCAACGTCTCACAATCCTATGGGCCTTCACGGCCTGGTACAGGGATAGCTTTACTTTACTTACTTTTATACCCGTTGCTAGACAACACCCACAACACGTGCGGCCAACAGTATGGGAGTAGTGTTTTCTTTATCTGCGGATGGGCTGTCGCTATGCAACAGCCACACCATGACATCACACAACAGTATGTGGCTGTTGTGTGACATGTTTCCTATGCGATGGGCTGCAATGATGTCAGTGACTGTTGGTCGCGACGTTTTCATGCTGTCTGATTCAAAGCTACATGATGAGGGCCAGACCGAATGAAAACGAGTAGGGGAACGAGTGGTGGAAGCAAGTGAAGTGGAATCAGGAATACAGGAGGTTGCCCTGTGAGGATGTCAAAGTGACTCCAAGACTTTACAGTGCATGGTATTAGGAGTGTGTATTTCAACGAGACTTGTATAGCTCCCTTGTTATAAATACGTGAATACTACTGAAGACAAAGCAAAGAGATTAGTGTGTAGTGAGTGTAAGATGTGTAAATCAGTAACAGTGTTATAAGTAATTGTAGTTACGACATGTAAGTGGTTAATAAACACAATTACCAATCCGAACGGCGTCTTCAGTAGCCAATCACGCTACAATATTGTTACATAACCTACCACTACTCTCAAGAGTGTAATAAAATAGATAAGCAGTAATACTGACAACCACTTGATACCTACTGCTGATGGTTGCAGACTGCAGGATCCAAAGTATGCTGACATATAAAGGAAGACACTGCAGAATGTAGCGCACACGTGTAAGGAGACCTCCAAGACCAACCACCACCAGACGGAGCTGCACGCAAAAATATTCAAGATATATTTATATTTCAAGCACCCATATTTATCTCATATTACTTTTCTAAAGAACATTTTAAGCCAAATTAACCTACCCTTAAAAAGCTCATGCATATGTGATTTTTTTTTGTTATATTATCTGTGTTATCTATGTAAGTTCTATTGCATTAATGTTAAACGTTAAAATGTCACTGAACTTAAAATGTTAAAACGTCAAAAAAGTTTTCTGAGATTTCACACTACTGATATGCTTAAGTCTTTGAAATTCACAGTTATTTGGTTTCACTTAGATAGACAGTCTTTGTATCATGGTGTGTATTATCCCTTGAATTGTCTGTGTGTTGCCATGAAGTCAACTGTGGTTAGTCCAGTTCTTATTTTCACTTTGTTATCTTGTATGCGGCAGATTTCCTATCCCATGATGTGTTCACTCTTCTTATTTTATGCAGTATATTTCATCACTGTGAGTCTGAAACATGGGTTTTTGTGGCTGATGACTCATTACTTTGTTTTCTAATCTTTGTTCATGTTTTATTGGTAAATAGTAGTGTGAAGCTGACACACAAAGGAATTACCAGATAGCATATGTACCACAAATAATGAAGCATGATATCCCACTACTATATACCTACATACAATGTAAAGAAGACTGTCCACCCCATCACAGACCTACAAATCATAGATATCATCAAAAACGCAGAAGTGTATCTGTTTGACATAAGAAATATGCAGACCAACATTCCAACAAAAGTCACAAATATAAAATGAAATTAATGAAAATAAACTGTCTAATCTAATGATTATGCAGGACATAATGTAAATGTAAAGGTAAAGTTGTCCCTGTGCTTAACTAATTAAGCACTACACCATGAAGGTGTATGGTGGAGTGGATGTATATATCCACATTTTCTTGACCTAGACACTAGCTGGAGGCGAGTGGTCACCTTCACGCTCCTGCTGCTTTACCCCCAGGGAAAGAGCCCCCAATATGCATTGGATAGGAGGTTGGGTGGACCCCAGAGCCGGTCTAGATGACATGGAGAAAAAATCTTGACCCTACTGGGACTCAAACGCTGACTCCTTGGTTGAGCAGCCCGTAACCAGTCGCTATACCAACTACACTATCCCAGCACAGAACAAAATAATATACACTAATATTACAAAACTACTTCCATTTTGATAAAGACTACTGCAGACAACAAAAAGGATTAGTTACAGAAACCCCATCCCTCACATTTCTAGCTGAAATATTTGTGAAATACCTGAAACACAATAATATATATTGAATTCTTCTAAAACAGAATAATAGCATACTTTGGATATGCAGGTGATACGTGGTAAACAGCAAAACATTCACTGCTATAAACCATGCACTAAACAAATTTAACAATATACAGCCTAACCTAAGGTTCATTATAGGAATGAAAGAAACAACATATACCATAAATCCACGGCAAACATTACCAAAATACACAACTAATACCCCCCACACCACCAAATAAACACAAAATGGCAGCAATAAACTACACAATTAACAGAATACACATCTATTCCATGGGATAAAACATCAGCACTACAGAAATAAACACAGACTATGCAACAAAATAAAACAATAATAATATACAATACAATAAAAACAATAACACACGAATCATGAAAGTATTCAAAGATACTAACATAAGAAGAGCTTCCAGAACCTCTAACTCCATACATTAACAGCAATATGGATCACAATACAGAAACAACAAGTATGACAGTAATGATATTTACAGACTGAAATGTCTTAACTGTTTATTACAATATATAGGTCAAACATGGTGATCCTTCCAACAAAGATATACATAACACACATAGGCATTGTGACATAACAAAGCTACACCTATATTTTCACAACATATATTAAATGGACATACATATGGGAATACAAATAACACAATGGAAATAAACTGGATATCCAAAAAAAGGCACACTTCTAAGTAGTATTATAAAATATTTACTGCACCTATATAAAAAACAAAACAACAGACAACAACGGCATACACAAATATTACACTAATAATGATGCAGACTACACCATCAATTCCACAGTTACTTCACTAAACTACCAGGAGAGAGCAGAACATCAACCAGTATACAATACAGAACTACTTATACACTAGCCACAGTTTCAGTTTCACACAGATCACTCATCGAAGACCCTCAGTAAGTGAGGTAAAAACACACTACTCTTTACCAACATAAAAACCAAACATTAGGTAAGCAATTAATCAGATATTAACCACAATAATCAATTTTTAAGATTCACAATGATGATACATATACTGCACAAAATCAGAACGATGAAAACATAATGGGATTGCAAACCCACCACATACAAGATAATGCGGTGGAAATAAGAACTGAACCAACCATAGTCCACATCATGACCACATAGAGAAAAGACAATTCAAGAGGTAATACACACTGCACCATACATACAATATTTGAGGATGCAACATGATCTTAGGCCTACTGTAGCAACACTGTCCATCTCCAGCCTGTGCCCAAACTGAAGTGAAAATTGAGAAACCTGACAAATTTTAGCCATTTCAACTGTGTTAAAACTTGGATAAATTTTGCACATTTAAAAAAATTTAAAGTTTAATAGCATTTTAACATTTAACTTCAATGCAACAAAATCAACAGTCACTAAAGATAATATAAGTAAAAGCTCACACATAGACTTAAGCCAAAAATGTAAACACTGGCCAATGTAGCAGCCGTATGATAATTTATGTAAGCAGCTCAACAGACCAAAACATGTCATATCATAAAGAAGGTGTGTACAATTACTGCAATTGTACACATTTGTGTTGATGGAACCTCATACACTAGTGAGTACCAGATGCTATGTATGAGAAAATTTCTTGATCCAAATAACACTGTCCTATTTTTCATTATTTTCATATCACCATGAGAACATCTTCAAAGAGAATATACTCTCATATCCATATTAACTGTTTTAAAACTTACTGCTGGGTACACAATTAGATGTTAGGAAACAATAACATGAGTAAAGAACAGGCATTCTTCCTAATTTTATATGTTCTCATATTAGGGTTGAATTGCACTAAATGAAGCTTAAGAACAGAGGCTGCAATGATGTGAAATGATCTGTGCACCTCAGGATAGGATGCAATGATGGGCTTTAATGTGGAAGTGCTGATTCTTCAGGTTCCCTATAAAAAGTGAATAATAAATGTCAAGTTTTCTCACACTAGCTCTCAATGATGACTACATTTCACTCATTAACAGATAATGCACTCCAACTTATAACACGCAGCCCATATGTCCACCCGTGTGTATAGGTACTTCTGTTTTTCTTGAAATAAGCAAAAGATATATGAACGTCTGTGTTTATTATCACAAAAATGCACATACCGTTGTGAACACAATGTAATACATGAATGTCGTTGGGAGCAAGAAGAGGAGTATAGTAAATGCCAGGGTTCCCACAAAGAGCTGGTCAGGCGAATACTGACATGAATCAACCCGTCCTCGCAGGGGGTTGTGTTTCTGTCCCAGAAACAATCGCCACAGTGCTACCAAGCCTGACACTTGCAAACTGTACAATCTGAAATTGTTACATGATATTAGAATCAAATTACAAATATGTTAATAGATAAAATTAAAAATTCATATCTTCAAATAGTGATAATACATGTAGGATCTGAGGTTCTCACAGTGATGGTTTAATTATGAAGAGTTCCATCTTCCAGGATGTACACCATGTAACCCACTGAAAGTCAACTGATGTTTCAGATGAACATGAAGCAGGAAGCAAACTTTTTGCCTGCATCATACTTGTCTCTTGCTTGACTTTCTCTTCAACCCTGAAGATGAAGCTGACAAGTTCCTCTGATATGATGGTTACTGTGCCCCAGGTTATTAATGGGTATGATTTAACTTAATGATGGGTTGATTTTATGTTTAATTTATTATAAATTTATTATAAGTCTTGTAAATTGAAATACATTATGTGAACCACAGGTTGGCCAGCCAGAAACCAAGGTCGAGATCACCTTTAGACATAGCACATTCCTTAGGCATCTGGCTTCACGTGTATAGTGTACAGAAATTGTTGACAAATCGGGTGAATGACACAGAGGCAAGTCTTGCTTTCACATGACAGGTTATCAGCCAGTCTGAATTTTCTGATTTTAGGATTTTGAGTGAACAGAATTTTCATGATGTTGAATTTTTGGGGGTTTGGACAGGAGAAGCCGCTAGCACTCTGGCTTCAGGAGTTGCACAGAGCAGTCGTGTGGTACAGCCCGTGCAAAAAGAGTTTCGAGATGGCATGCCAGCCATCTTTATTCTGCTACTTGTCTGGTTGCGTGAGTATTTGCCCATGTTCGGTCTACTGATTATTTGTTAATATGTAATTTCTGGTTCACTGATTAGGATATGAAATTTGAATTGTACTGTGTAGGTTTAAAATAAATTGGTTAACAGATTTTAAGAACTAATGGCCATGAGTGCAATAGTCTTGTGTAAATTTTATGGCTGTATATATGTACTTGTTGATTTTATTATACTTGTTCGTGTTTTCACACACTGAGTGATTATTGGGGTATTCGTAATAGTTACATCACTGGGTGGAGTAGGAGCTATCCAAATATGTTTAAATGGTTGCAGTTAGGTGGGATATTCTAAATTTTGATGGCTGTGTGGGCTGTAATAAGAATTTGGGTGACATAATTGTGCCCCATAACAAAATTGGTGACAGCACTGGAATCAGAATAAGAAATTTGGGTGCTTCATCCCCACTTTCATAATAATAAACTGGCCACAAGGCGTGCGCCACAATATGGTTAACTTTCAACAGACTACACAGCATTACATCCGTGAAGACAGAATTCTTCAGTGATAAGGTAAAGGTAAAGTTGTCCTTGTGCTTAACTAATTAAGCACTATGCCATGAAGGCGTATGGGGGAGTGGATGTATAGATCCACATTTTCTTGACCTCGGCATTAGATGGAGGTGAGTGGTCAGCTTCACACCCCAACCACTTTACCCCCAGGGAAAGAGCCCCAGTACCCACTGGACAGGAGGCTGGGTGGGCTCCAGAGCCGGTCTGGACGACATGGAGAAGAGAAAATTCTTGACCCTACTGGGACTCGAACTCCGACCCCTCGGTTGTCCAGCTGGTAGCCAGTCGCTCTACCAACTATGCTATCCTGGCTCACTCTTCAGTGATAATGCATGTTATTAAAAAAACATGTTATAGCTTATAGCAGAATGACAGAAAATGGCCATGTGCTTCATGATCATGTGAACCTGAAGCCAGTAAAGTAATGTAAGCATATTTTCCTGGAAACTGATACACAGCCCCTTTCAAACTAGGCTTTCACTCTGTGGAAGCTAAATGCCAAAAAACCCAGTTTATTTCATGGAATTGCATGTTCCCTTACGATGTTGTGATAATTATGTCTACCTGTCTTGACAGAGTGCAGTTTATTTTCATTTACACAGCCAATATTGGAACATTAAATTAACCAGTATGAAAATTTGGTACAACATGGGAGTTCAAAGAGATTTCCTTTATATAAAACATTTTCAGAAGTACTTTTCAATATGAAATATACACAAAAATAGTAGCATTTATGTTTTTCTTAATTTGTACAAAATGTGTTAACAAATTTCCTGAACTGTTCTACTGCTTTACTTGTTGATGAACTTGAAGTGTCTCACAAACCTGGCAGCATACACATAGATGCAGTAGATGTGCAAGCTGACTAATGCAAGAAGATCTGCAAGGATAGATGCTTGGAATGTGAGTCCAAGTCGGCCAAGACAAAGAAATATGTAGAATGTTACCTCTAGTAATGGTTTGGCAACCACTGCAAAAAAAAAGATAATTAAGTACAAGAGATGACATAAATTATATCATTCTGAATTATCTGAATGGGCAAACAAAACTGTTTCTCACCCTAAAGGAAGAACAAAGGTTTTAGGCACAGCTCCAGAAATATGCTTGTTCACTCACTATGGGCAAATTTAATGAAACTAGCGGCAAGTACAATATAGCCTTGAACTGAATGACGAACATGAACAAATCTAACATGCAATCAGTTTCTGTAATGTGCATAATGAAGAAAGAATATAAAAAATAATACTTTAATTCCCTAAGCTTATATTTAACATTAAGTCTCTAAATATCTGTTTTATCCATTCATTCATCTGCATGGTGGGTTGTATCATTCAAGAAAGTAAAAGTACAAGACATTCCTTTACAGGGAAGGGGTGTCATAACAACTTTTGGGAGAGAACAGTTCCAGCTATCATGCCACAAAAATATGCTGAACAGCCATAAAAGACATTGGGAGGTCCCTGCCAGCATACCTCTGCATTCTAAACCGGTGCACTGTGAGTGTTATTAATTACTGTAATAAAGGTAGCTCTGATGGTAACAGGCAGAATTCCATGGGGAGCAGAGATCAAGCAACAGGCAACACAGTAATCCTAATTGTGTGGTATTGTCATTTTAGTAGTTAGTAGTAACTAGTCAGATTATGCACAACATATCATTGAAGGTCCCGCTGCAAGGGCCTACCCATTATGCAAGTACTTAGGTTTGTATCACAGTGTATTTATCCAACCCCAAGGGTTAGGGTTGTACAAGGTTCTTGAGTGCACACATCCAACTAAATTATTTCTTTCCCTATTCCCATGCAACTTTACAGCACTGAAATGAAATCAGTGAAACAATATATATTTGTGGCTTCAGAGGCCACCTTTCAGAGGTGGTATTCCAGAGAGGCAGCCTGATCATTTTAAAAATGAAGAACTGGTATAGAAGTTGAAGGACTCTGCCAAGATTACTGTTGTCAATTTATAAAACAGGAGATAAATAAAACTGGCTGTAGCAGTTACTGAAAATTAGATTCTAGAGGGTTCTGATGATGGTGTATAACACTCAGAATTACTGGGTTTTTGGACTTTGTCCATCGTCTGGTATTCTAAAAAGATAACTGGATTGACGTTAGCTCTTTCTAAGGACTCCACCAGAGTAGGCGTCTCCCCACTCACCTGAGGACAGAAACAGATCCATCTTCCAAAACGTTGCATGTTCTACTTTTTTTAATACTGGATGAAGGACAAAGTCTGAAAACCGAGTACATGCGAAATTGTATCCAACATTCTTCTCTTGAGGGTAACTCCATATGCAGCTAATATTACTTATTGTTATTACTGTGAATTTCAAAGTAACGGATCAACTACTGATGACATTCTTCATTTGTAATATACTGAGAAAAATTGGGAGTACAATGGGACAATAAATCACTTCATTTATACATTATAAAACAGCCAAAGATTCAGTGAGGATAGTAGTATTTCACAACATTCCCAGTGACGTTGTTATGCCTATGAAACTAGTTAGGCTAATTAATATGTGTTTATACAGAAGTAGTTCTGGGGAGAACTAATTGCCTACTTTCCTTTGATCTGACAGACTACACAGAAAATGAATGAAGCAGGGGGAGACAGAGACACACTGACAGTAAGATCTCATATGGCTCCTTGATATGACACGACAGCACAGCAAAGTGATCTCATCAGCCTTCAATAATTGGGGGGGGGGGGATACGCAGACAGACAGCAAAGTTGTGTATTTAAGCATTCATTTTTATGTCCTTAGTCAGCAGAAAAGAAGAAAAAATGTTCTGAATGGTAGCAAGTATAACCCAGATTTCATCTGCTCTTAATAACCTCATGAATCCAATTTTGATCTGTTAGAGTTGTGCCCAAATATCTGAACTCACCCACTTCTTCAAAAGATCTTTATGTCAGAATTTTGCCCTGCATTCTGGTGACAAGACATCTACATACACATAGTTTTCTCTACATTTACTCATACTTCTACTCCAGCCTCCTTACTGGCATCAATTAGAACTTCTGTTTTTTTCTTTGTGGTATTTACGTCATATCCCAATCAGTTTACATCATAAGCAGGGATGAGAAGCTGATGCATTCCATTCAATTTCCGTTCAACCCAGTCTTTAGCCTCCTTGATGGTGTATTCTAAAGCAAGTGGAAAGGCAAGAGCAACAGCACATCTCCTTGTTTTAGACAATTCAGAATAGGAAATGTATCAGACAAGTGTTATCTATACAGACTTTCCTGTTTCATGTAATCATAGTTTAATAATACACTACAATACACGCAGTCACAAGGGAAGGACACAATATACACAAGAATATAGGAAGAGTACTCCCATAGGAGAGGACTGACGTAACTCGCGAATTTGAAGTGCGACATATAGATGATAAATCTTGAAAAGTTTTAATATATAAATTTTATTATTATACATGACAAATTTACATTTCAATCATTTTATAAAGGAGACATGATGGCATACAGTGCAATGGTTTGACGTAAATAAAACCACACCTGAAGATGGCACATTAGTACCAAAACATGTAGTGAAGAGAAAGGTGAAATTGCGTGCACTGTAAGATAGTTGGTACAAATACACATCATGAACGTGAAGCAGTGCAACAGGACGCTAAAATATAACATTATTAATAGTTTAATAAGCCATACTACTTTCATGGGTACCCAAACTCAATGAGAATACTGTACAATACTTCCCTTCTAACTGAAACACTGGCTTTCTTGAAGTCTATCAATAGCTGATGTACTGTCTTATTTTACTCCCACTTTTTCTCCAGTAACTGGCAAACACAAAAAAATCTAGTCAGTAGTTAATCTGTTATATGAAAACCTGTACTCATGATCCCCAATAATTTTTTCTATGTTTGGACTTAAACTTGAGAGAAGGATCCTTGATAATTAACTAGTCAGTTTCATTGCCCTTCTTGTAAATTGGTACAGTAATAGACTCTTGCATTGTTTAGACAATTCTTCCTCACTCCAAATAGAATTAATGAGGTTACTGATCTCAGACCATAACGTTTCACCTCCTACTTGAATTATTTCTGTCAGAATTTGACCACTACTTGGTGATTAAAACTTTTTCAACTTTGCAATAGCAGTTTCAACCTCAAAAGGAATAGGCTCAGGTAATAACGGCTCAGCTGTATGTTTTTCTATCTGCCTAATATCACTGTCCCTATGTACATTCAATAGCTGAGAGACATAATTCTTCCACCTATTCAAAATGCTATGGGAACCTGCAGGACCACCATTCTCATCCTTTACAAAATTAGTTCTAGGTTGATGACCCTGCTTAATTGCATTTATTCCTCTATATAAGTCCCTAATGTTCTTGTTCTCATTGTGTGTTGCAAGCTCATTAACACTAACCTCTGTGATTTCTCATTTCCTTTGATCTAATAGTTTTGAAAATTCTTCACTGAGACATGGGTTATGTTGCTTCAATTTGTAATAATCTAGACTCTCCTTGGCTGAAAGTTTGATATTGGTTGATATTGGTTTCCCAAGCTCTATCATACCACTTCATCATCTAAGTGTTCCAAAGCTGCATATCTGTTTTACTGTTCTTTACCCTATACCTCATTTAGTTTCTTGAGATGTTAAATTTGCAGTCTTACCTAGAAATGTCCACCAGAGATTAATGTGGTAAAGGAAGAACTGTCCCAACATATTATTAAATGCATAATTAAGTTTCAAACCAGCAGGAATACCCATCAACCACTGCAGTAATTCTCGCAGAGTCCTTACCACCACCTGCAAGTAATTAACTCTGAACACAAAACAACAATCAAACATTGAAACTAGTGCAATAGTTTTTATATCAAAGTCAACATTAGGTTTAATCATCTCAGCTGATACAAAGGAAAGTCAGCGGGGTACAAAGCACATAGGAAATAGTTTAAAGTGTTCTCTTTTGCATGGCATCCTAGATGTACTGATGGATAATCTTTTTATTCCTACTATATTCTAACGTTCCTAAACTCCAATTCATTATTATTATTATTATGCTTCCATCTTATTTGTGAAACCACTGTGAGGAAACATTTTTTTCTTCCACAGCAAGTTTTCATGAATTTAAGGTAAATTAAGATATGACCTGAGTTCTGACCCTCCACACAGAGGTACAGTAAGATGTCATTCAGGTGGATAAAACCTGTTCTACACCAACTCCAACATCGTAACACATTCAAGGAAGACACGTACAGGGTAGGAATGGACTCATTCACTTATATGGGAATCCTTTATTTCAGAACACTTGATTTTTGAGTTTTTGCTAAAATGAATCATGTTAATCTGTAACTGTTTTTCATTTAATGAACTTCATTTTCCCTGTAACCAATAACTTACGTTTGTAAGTTTTCTTTTGTGAAGGCAGAGATATTTATACACAGTACATGGGGAGGTGGAGACTAACAATAAATGTTAAAAACAGAAGTCTTCTCTGTAATGTTTGTGCATTGCATTTACCACAACTGCTGTACAACCATTCAGCTTCTAGCATGCCTGTAAATTAATTTCATTTATTGCTGTTGCTATAGCACCAGCATGCAATCTATATTTTTTTCCCTGAAGATGTTCAGCTGGGAGGCTTCATTCACATATTAATGAAGTCACACTGCCACGATGAATGAGGTATGAGAAAGTAAATTTGAATAAAATTAAAGCTTTATTTGGAACAGTAAATATCATAAGCAAGTAATAATGCTGTCCTTGTTTTAATACTTATTTACTACTAAAACATAATTCTGTATTTCAGCATCCTGTTGCAATTGTTCATATTAGCGTCCATTTGTCCATAATCTGTCTAAATTGCAACACTTTTTATTTTACACTTCAATACACTCTCTAATGCTACATGTTTCAGCCTCAAACAGCCATCTTCAGGTGTTTTTTACTGATATTCAATTAAGATTGTGTCGAAACTGCCACACTGTTTCACTGTTCTAATTCATTTTAAAGAACCACATGCTGTAGTCTTCTTTTTAATTAAAATGAGATAAAATTATTTTATACTTTATTAATTATTGTTTTATTTCACTCAGGGTGTCATCATTTCCAAATGACACCGAGTTGTTTTCAGCAAGTTCCAGTAAACTACATTTGAAGTACAGTCATAATTTATTAACACTTGGTTTCAAGTCCTGGAGTAACTGAATTTTTAACACCTTGTATTAGCAATAAAATCTCATAATTGTATATGTAAAAACTGTAAAGCTATCTCAGTAAAAGCACTGGGATCATGACAACAATGGGCCACACCTGTTTCTCCCAAATGGCAATTAATTCAGTGACTTTTACAACTGGAGCCACATCCTTCATTCAACTCAATATTCATCCTATCACGTGCAAAACATAACACATGTTTTGGTAAAATCTCATGTGAGTTATGATTACATTGCACAGAACTTATAATTGACAAAATTAGTGTGCAGGAAAGAAAATAACAGCCACTCACTCTTGTCAATGTCAGCAAGTCCTAAACACATCACTGGTAAGTATTTAAGTATGTTTTGTGTTTACAGAAAGTACTAATTAATTATATTCAGTAGAAGGAATGTCACATGTCACTTTTAGTGCATATTTATATATACGTACCTCTCCAGACTCAAGTAATAGTTGTGAGGGTGATGATGTAATTGTACTGAGCCAGTACAGTATAAGCATTCCACTGCATATGTCAACAATGACAGCAACAATGTAATTCCCAACTTTGACTGAAAGATTTTTCTTACAAGAGCATGACTGTAGAACCCAGATTATACTTTGAAGAAAAATTTGTAAATGTGATTCTAGTGTTGTATATTTCAATACAGGATGCACGAAAGTAATGAACCTCAGGAGAATATTAATTATACATAACAATAATTTGATTATTTGCTGTGAGACTAGACTTTTGCCTATTAGCGAACTGAATGTGCATACAGAAGAATCTTGGAATGATACCTCTGTGCTAAGTTTGCTAGCCAGCATTTTGAAATGATCTCCATACATTAAGCCACTATGATCCATACTTTGCAGTAACAATTCTGAAAGAATGAATTTTTGATGATCATATATAATGCAAATTGTCTGACATGGTTTGGACATATCTACAACATCTCCACCATTTAATACTTTATGCAATATGAATTCACAATCACATAATCCCAAGAGTACTGAGTCTAACTTCTCTCCAAAAGATACACTGCATGGTGCATCTTCTTTACAGTAATATCCAATAATTCTGCATTGTTCTACTTCTGAAATTCTACTTCGGCCTTCAGTCTTTCCAATAATGAAGTAGGCCTTCACACATTCTTCCTTACTTTCTTGTACGACCCCATACAAGGTCCCGGGTTCCTCGTTATATAGAGCACATGGAACAAATATTAACAATGTTTCCATGATACCGTAATTTGATGTAACACTGACTTCCTGAAAAGCAAACAATTCACAGGATGGAACTATTTCGTAACAAACCAAGACCACATAAACCAACCCATCCCCACCAGCTGATGGGTACCAATCACCACTTTGGCAACCGGGATGGACCGGGATCGATGTATGTTCTCTGGTCAAAGTTTCAGTAACACATGATCAAATGATCTCTGCCCATCTCTGCGATCTGTGCGGCGGACAACGTATGGCGACGTGGAGAAGTGTAGAATGGCAGCTGTCAGGTGATTGGGTTTGATTCGGATGGCGAGAGCAGACGTAAAAGACCATGGTTGAAAATATTGAGCAATCTGCTACAGAGTAAATTAAGATGGTTTGTAACTAGACTGCAGGAAATTTTTTTTAGATCTCTTGTCTTTCCGACTGTCGTCGTTGTTGATAACAAACTTATGACGTGGAGTGATGTCTGTGGTTATGCCAGTGACTGTAGAAGAACGAGATGTTGACCGAGGTAGATGTGACTCGAAAGAAACGTTTTTTAACTCAAATATGTATTTTTATGGCCGGGAAATATGCTTCATTCTGGCATTATTAATTACTTCGTATGCAGCGTTACAGAATGCGTAAGTCACCACGACATGTTCAAATACCTGTCATGTTCTTTAAAATGCATTTCTTGATTAACAGTGTAAGGTCATTAAGCACAGCCTGTTTAGATTGTAGCTGTAGTAGTTTGTTTTGCTTTCTTTTCAGGCCTCCAAAGATTTCAAAAAGTCCGTCGCCCATACCGTTCTTTCCAAGAACATCTTTGGTTGCAGACTTTTACCATGGACAGCTCGGCCCAGCATTTGAACGAGTGGCCGAGTCCGATGTTTCATTTCTCATGTACTATGCTCCATGGGATGCAGAAAGTCAAGCAACAAGAATGCAGTTTAAAATTGTAGCCCAGTATTACTACAAACAGGTTTGTTTAATTGTATAAATTGAAATACTCTGGGGTTGAAGCATGTATCTCAAATTGTCTCTTTCGCTGTAGTATTATTATTAGCTAGGTCAGTTGATTCTGAATCAATAAAGCATGGATTTTATGATAAGTAGTTTGTCATCAAGGCTGTGTATCATAACCAAATGATCCCCCACCCCTCTCTTTTGCATAATTCTTTGGTGTTTTGTTTGTGAGAGTGTTATTCTATATTAATGTTCTGGGTTGTGGTTTCAGTTATTTTTTTATGTAGCCTTATTTTTGATAATCTTTTGTTTGTAATACTTCCTGGAATTATTACTCATTTTAATTATGATATATTGATATATTTGGTTGTGTTCAGAGTTTGATTCATGACAGTGTACTTGTGTCTTCACCACCTTGTCCAGAATAACACTGAGACCCAAAGAAATATATATTATTCAGGAGATGTGTCATTATTTGGAAGTATTTTAATCAGTTCTTGTAAATTTAAAAATACTTCTCTCTCTTTCCATCTGAATCTTAATTTTTCCAGTTATTGCACAAGTATTATTGTTGAGCAAGGTAAGGTCAAGTTTCCCCTGTGTTTAAATAATTAAGCGTTATGCCATGAAGATGTGTGGGGGAATGGTTTTATAGATCCACATTTTCTTGACCTTGGCACTAACTGGAAGTGAGTGGTCAGTTTCATGCTCCAGCCACTTTACCTCTGGGGAAAGAGTCCCTCGCACCCATTGGATAGGGGGCTGGGTGGGACCCAGAGCTGGTCTCAATGGCGTGGAGAAGAGAAAGTTCTTGACCCTACCTCTCGGTCATCCAGCCTGTAGCTAGTCAGTATACCAACTCTACTATCCTGCTGAGTGCATGATTGTAATTGGATTTATTATTTCAGATCCCATCTGCAGACCATTCTATTCAGGAATATCAAAATCACTGTGTCATTTTCTAATTTTATCTTCTCGTAAATTTCTACTATCATCCATATTAATCTTACTGCACAAGTTTTCAGTATGAGGTTCTCCATCATCCTCAGCCATTTTGCTTCCAACTAACTTGCCCACACAGTGATATGCATAATCTTGTTATTTCTGTGAAAACATTTGTCAGATATACTAGTGGAGCATGACTTTTACAGATATGTTGGCCAAATCCTGAGGCATGAAAATTTTGGCAGTTTAGTGTAGGCATTATACAAAGCAGCTGTGAAAATCTGAAAGAAAATTAGTGTAGTTATGGAATAAAAGAGAAATAAAATGTAAACCAAGAAGTAGTTAGTGGCTACAGAGCTGACTAATTTTTTTATTACACCATTTACTTCAGTTCATGCGAGTTAGCATGTTAGCGAGAATATCTGCCTCAAAGTAACAGAAGTTTGGACAGTTTTCTGAGTCAGTTCATGCGAGTTAGCATGTTAAAATTTTGCATGCACTCTAAAATGGTCCCTGTTGCCCACTGGTAAACCATGAGGAACTGGCAAAGAAGCCTGTGATGAGCTCTCTAAAGGTGGCAGATGATGCATCATGTAAGAACTTATCTTGCTAGTATGTGCAGTACCAATAAACTGTGAAAGTAACATTTTTGAAGTGTTAGCCAGGTTAACGTGATTAATGTGAATGCTGCACAACTGTTCACATGACAGTAGGTGTATGGTAAGTACTTGCCACACAAAACCACCATTGTGGTGTATGATTGACATCTAGCACAAATGTGGAGAACAGTTTGTACCAGTCTGATTTTGACATCTTACACTGAAAGAATTATGTACGTTAGCCATATGTTGTCAACTAGAAAGGATTAATGTATGAACAAGTTTTTAAATATTAATTTTTATAAGTAATTTCTGTTCAATAACTTCCTCATCTGTGTGGCAACCCACTGTGTTTCAGGTGTATTTTGCAGCCATAAACTGCTGGCAGCCTCACAGTGAGTGTCGCCAACAGTTCTCTAGAGTGCAGCAGTTTCCAGTGCTAATTGTGTACACACAACAAAATAAGGGAATCCAGTATAAGGGAATCAGGGAAGCAGCTCATATGATTCGTTTCCTGGAGTATGTGCTGCGTCCTATTGAACGGATCACCAGGCCTGCTGATGTTCTCAGACTCATGAGTGTATATGATGTTAGTACTTACATCTGTCCTTTCCACTAAAAGAGTGAAGAACTGTTGAAGCTAAACAGGAACCAGCTACGATGGGTGGTAGGACTACTTACAGGACGCTGTCACCTCAAAGGACACCTGTTCAAACTGGGACTAAGTGATAGTCCCACTTGTGAGAGGTGTCAGACAAAACGAAACAACCACACACACATCCTGTGTGAATGTGAGGCTTTAGCTTATTTAAGACTACGTCACTTGGGTCAATACTTTATGGAACCAAGTGACTATTTTGACGTCCCCACGTCCAAAATCCTGTGCTTCATCTGAAGTGTGGGGTTGCTGAGGGAATAATTAAAAAAGGGGAACCACAATAGACCTCTGAGGTCGCGGTGCAAGGGCCGAGAAGGCCTACCCCTCATACATGCATTCATTCATACATCTGTCCATTATCTAAGAAGGAAAGGATGTTCTCCATTTTGCAGTACACAGATATTCCCTGGTTTATGCTTTGAAATTTTATGTCTGTGCCTTGAATTGTGATGCACATTTATTGCAAAGTCAAATCTGTGAACGCAGCTAGTGAACAGTAGAGATATCAGATCACACAGTGTTGCTTCTTTTATTTCAATGAATTTACATCATATTGAACTGTGCTTCAGTAAAAGCTTTACATGTGCATATAGAATGCATACAGAATTTGTTTGGGGAGCCTGAAGGAGAGAGACTGGTCAGAAGACACAAGTTTAAATGGATGAAAAATACAATTAATCTGAAATAAATAGGGTATGATGATGTGGATTGGATTCATCTAGCTTGCAATAGAGTCTGGTGGCAGGCTCTTGTGAACATGCTAATGAATCTTCTAGGTCCATTTCTTCACTAGCTAAGCAACTGCTGGCTTCTCAAGAACTTTTCTCCATGTATTGTTTATGTATCATGTCTGTATATTGTTTTGAAGAAATATGACAAAATGTGTTTTGAGCTTTGTGTTAAATAGATGTTAAAAATGATAGTGTGGACCAAAGTGAAGTTCTCTCCACAAGTTTTAGTGTAGACCTTGCATACTAATAGATCTGAGGTTCTCTCACAGTGTGAGTGAAGAGTATGGTCTTCTAGGTTGTAATGCTATGTGATTTGTAAATAGCCTGATGTTTTGGAGGAACATACCAACTGAGTCTTCTTGCTTTCCTAATTCTTTGACACTGATGATGGAGGTGATTCTTCCCTCTGAAATGTCAGGCTGTATCTGAAGTACCTGGTATTACAGTCCAGAAGACTGTCCCCCCCCCCCTTATATGAATCTCTCTGTGAGATGGAAGATGAGGATGGACAGATGTATCATGATTATGAAGTTATTCCACATACTGAGTGGAAAGGCTCAATATTATGCCAGAAAAGTAAAATTAAGCAAAATGTGGCACATATAATGGAATTTCACTATAAAAAATGATGCACGAGGTATATTTCAAAAGTTTCTTATATTACATCACCAACACATAAGGGTTTGCATGAAAGATTTCATCTTAGATGTGAAATCCACTTAGGAGGTGGTTGTGTATGTTCACGTAATGCTAAGGCATGGACCTGAAAAGAGTGTTAGTGAGGCGAGCATATGGATATGAAGACAGTGGCCGAGATTTACATGTTGGGAAGAATGCCATGTGAGCATCTGAACTTATTAAAGTAATGCCATGCAGGACAGCACATTGTATGCCACCAGCAGTCAGGTAGCAGTAACTGCAAGTGATATGGCACATGTAGGGCTCAAATTTGCTGGTAGCATTTAATATGTGACAGTTAAACCAGAAGTGCAAATCTTGACGTCAGGTGTATCATATGTCTTTCATGAACCCCTGGGGGAGTAAGGATCTCTATTCAAAGTGGATTCAGTGAACATCATGGTTGAGTGGTTAGCTTCATATCAGGATGTCCTTGGCTCAGATTTGAGCCTAGAGATCAGCTGTTCTCATTAAGGTTTTCATGGTTTCCCTAAGTTCTTTGCGGCAAATTCCAGAACATTGCCTTGGCATGACAACTTCCATATCTTTCCAAATTAGTATTCATTAATCATCCTGTCATTTGGTGGTGTATAGTTAGAGCTACTGTCAGTGCCATAAAGGAACCATAAACTAAATTAAAATGTAATTATATGTGTGGAATGATGATCTTGAAGCTGTTTGTTTGTTGCAATCCTTCAGCTGTTTACATGACTGGTGAAATGGAGGGTGTTATTCCATTGTAAAATTTTTACAGTTGGTAAATCATGACTGCATTTTTTTGGCCCAGAATTGAGGCATCAATTTTTTTTTATGCTTCTCCCCCATTTCACAACAGAAGAAGATTGTAGAACTGTGTTACACTATAAGAATAATCCTTGTTCTGTGCTTCAAGAGGTTTTTACTTGATTATGCCATACCAGTTTGCACCACAGTTAGTGTCACCTGTTTTGTTGTGTTATTACGTGATAAAATGAACCTGCACAGATTGGAAATGATAACTGTTTAAGTGTATCATAATTTAATTCCAAGGCAGTGGATGCATTATGACAGGCAAATCTTGCTGCTGGTTTGGCATTTGGAGGTGCTGGTACAGCATTGTTCCCTAGACCTTTTTCCACATGACTACTTTTTCTTTAATTTTGTGAAGGCCTTACTCTGGGGACACCAGTTTGATGCCATGAATAAGACATCAGATGCTATCAACAAGACTATTATAATGTTGTTATGCTGTCTGAATTCATTATTACAGCACTCCACTAGATCACCTGTATCGTTGGTTTGGGGAATTATGTTGATCTTGATGGTGACTAAATTGAGTAGGAGATATGCAAGTATGTTTTAAAATATAATTGTTGTTGATTTACTGTGTCTGTATTGTGTACTGATTGTATACAGCAGACTTATGAAATGCTCCTTACAGCCATGTATACTTAGTAATGTATAAAAGGTTTCATTTTGTGAGACTTAAAAACTCAGTTGGCACAAATACATATATTTGTATTAAAATGTATATATTTCTATCTTAAGCATATTTTATGTGAAAAATATCGGTCATTTCCTAACCAGTCATGTGGGATGAGGTCAGTGTTGAACCAATACTTTCTGTTATGTAATGTTTTCTGTAACATGATTCTTAAATACTTGAAGCAGTTCAGTGTGCTCTGAATCGTTTTATCGTCTTTTACAGGCTGTGGTTGTTGGATTTTTCAACTTTTCTGGAATTGCTGGCAGTCCTGGTTACTATTCCTTCTACACAACAGCCCTTAAGTTCCTGGAGAGAGATCCTCATAGAGAAATTGGCTTTGCTGTTGTTACTGATATGGAAACCAGTGCCCAAATGGGGATTGATTGGACTCCAACATTGAGGATTTATATGTGGAATGAGACTCTGGTTTGTAATCATTTGTTATGTGAGACTAAAGTCAAGATCATTTCTGAAATTAACATTTGTTTAGAATTAAAGGTAAAATTGTCCCTGTGCTTAATTAATTAAGCAGTGTGCAATGAAGGCACTAGGTGTAGATGAGTACATTTTTGGCAAATATTATTCATAGTGTGAACATATTTTGATATAATGTGTGAAAAACAAGTGGTCCATACTCTGGAAAAAAAAAAAAGTTTAGCAAATTGTGTAGCTTTTTTTATGTGTATTTCATATACCTCTTATCTTTTGAAGTTTACTTCAGTATTTGATTATCATTATTCCAAAAATTACACACTGTATGAAAAAAGTATATGGTTTAGTTTTAGCTTTTATACAAAACATATTTCCGTGAACCATATTTATTAAATTTTATAAGAATATATTGTAGCATGTAGGGCTGTTACTATGCAATGACCACGAGATAAGCAAGTATACCAATGAATCCCCATGGCCGTTAATTTCAGTTTTCTAAACTGGAGAAAACTGTATATCACAGGACATATATTGGACATTATCTTCAACTGTTTCTTGACAACGAATTGCTATGAAGAGCTTATGCTTGAATTTCATTTCATTCTGTATATTAGCCATTTTAATTATTTTTTTAAGTTTTTAGCGAGAACATGTCTTGTGCTATGAGTGTAGAAGGTGACAGAGACCAAAAAGCGTTTTAAGGTCAGAAGTCACTAGCTGTAATTATATAGAAGTATATATAAGCAGTTATTCAAGCTACATATAGAACAGAGAGAATAAGAAAATATTCATTATTATATCAACATTTTTACTCAGAAGTATCTGGTAATTAGCACAACAAAGAGAAAAGAGATCTGTTCATCATATTTTCAAGTAATCTCAAAATATTGAGCCTTTGCCAGAATCTTGACGCTGCCATCTTGGATGTTAGTATTCAGTGGGTATCACAATATTACTTACTTCTTCACGAAATCTAGTGAAACACAAGATATTTAATATAATAATATTAATTATGAAGTGGTCTTGTAGGCCATATTGAAATTGGTCAAGGATCACATGTGACCTGTGATTCGGATTAGGTACAGTCCTGAGTTACATTGTGTAACTGGTAAGGTACGAGTAGTACTGGAGAATATAAAAGGTAAATTTAATTTAATTCCTGTCAAATAATCATGATGTTCATAAATACAGTACATTTTGGGACAACATTGCAGCAATACCCTCATCAAGCAGAGTTCACCCCTGATGTGTTGGTGAAGTGGATCTTTGAAAATACACACCTAGTTTCTGTATGGGTGACTCCACCTGGAGTGAAGAGTCTCACTCTCGCTCCATATGTAGAGGAGGGGTCTGTTCTTATCCTTTTCACCCCACGAAACCCCCTGCAGGACTGGAACTACAACTACAATATGGTAAGTGCTTCCCACAGTCCAGGGGTGGGAAAAATTTATAGCCAAAGAGCTGAATTTGGAATTGCAAATGTTTTGCTGGACTGGAATTTGGTCAGTGCAGTGTTGTTGAAATATGTCCTAATAAGTGAAGACTTTTAGAATGCCCACAGTGTAGTGAAAATTGTTGTACATTTCATCTACAAGGTATGTGGCACAACATCCTTGGAGATGATCATGGAACATATCAAGCATCATGGCAGTCCTTTGTGGCACCTAGATTGATAGGTTTATTTAATTGCTTTCATTTTAGCTCCAACTTGAACCATTATATGTTTACTATTTTAAGATTTTTACTGCCTTCTGTATGGCCTGTTTTATTAACATTTGTTAATATAAAATTTATTGCTGTTTTGTTGAGCACTTTACCAAATGTTAAACCACTTTTTGGTTCGACCCATGTCTGTTTTAACTACTTTCACACTGGATTTTATAAAGGGCATTCCACCTTTAATGTTATTCAGGGACATAGCCATCAGCGCTGACACACACACACATGCACATCCGCGCATGCTCTCCCCCATTTATCTCCCCGCCTCTCTCAATTTCATAGCACTCTCCATTTCTTTGAACTTCTTCAACCAACGATTCAGAGCCTTGTCATTTGGTGCTATTTCTCCTGGATATAACCTTGGCCACTTACATTGCACTCTTACAACTGACTTCAATTCTGCATACCGTGAAACAAACTCAGCCTTCTGTTGCATGGTCCACCTCTACAATGACACTGACTCACACTGGGAGGTAAAAGTAGTGGGGCTGGGGATGTCTGACAGCCAGCCTTGTGCACAAGTTGTATCGCTCACTCAACCAACAAAAGCATCTTAATGTCACTTGCTACCCTCCATCAACTGAGCATTTCCAAAATACGTTCTTCCACCACATTTTAAAATTTGAATTTTAATTCCCCCCTCGTTGGTGTCTCCACCTTCTCGTGGTGAGGGGGTTTGAGTATGCCAAGGACCCTGAGAGCTATACCAGTGGTAGCGTAGCTACTGGAAGGGCCTCCCTTGCTGGACAGGTCAAAGGATAGGCATCAGACTAAGAGGGACACCAAAAACCAAAAACTGATGCCGGAAGCAGCGTCATCAGCAACGACTTGTAGCACAGAGCAAATGATGCTCGAGATGGTTGAAGTTCGTATAGTAACAGGCGTGACCAGAGTGGTTTGAACGGCTGTTTTACCACATTATCACTTTTCCTGGATAGTCTCTTTCCAAAAACAGAAGATCGCATTAAGTGGAGGAACTGTTTTGGAAGAGACTGTGGACATGCCGTCGTATAACAGTTTTTGAATGATAGGTCTTTATAATCCCAGCATGCTCTTTCATTGAATATGTATAGTAAAATTCAATGTAAATTCCATATCATGTTGTTTCCTATTTTGTTTATGTATGGTGTTCACCCTTGCACCATCCAAACTGTTTCTTGCCCTGGTGGGGTTCCCATCAAAGCATTCCAGACAAAGGTCACAATTTCACAGCTGCTGTGATGTCCACTACCTGATTCATCACTTTTCAAAGCACCGTATTGAAGGCGTTGTAAGAAGAAAAGAAGCTGTTAGAAATTCCTTTCCCTGTGTACCAGAGTTACAATGCCACCATTTTGTTAATAACAAAAATATAGCTGTAAAGCTAGAGTTTCCTGTATATTAATGAAATGCTTCCTCTTGTAACTTAACTATTGTCAGTGGAGTAGAATATCACAAAGCTGTGAACCTTGTTCTATGGTTACTGCTGAAGGCTGGTGTAGGCTGACCCCTGGGCTACTCCTATGTGTATTTTATGGTGAGCATCTGGAAGGTACATGATAGGAAAGAATGATTCTATAATGCAGAACTACTTTGTGAAGAAGTGGACACTTTTTTTAAAGCAAGCATCAAGGAAAAAAGGCAAAACAAGAAAAGGAGTATAACTCTTTTTCCAAATAATTTTCAATCCTGACACTGTACTGTTTAAAACTATGTTCTTTCTTCATAAAAACAAGGATAATATAATTAATTTATTATAAAAGTTGTATTAGTTACAGCATTTTTAGTAACATGCTTAAAATTCTTTAAATGTACCCCAGTGATTGGAATTTAAACCTGGCCAATCCCACCCTTAAGACCATTTAACAAAAGTAATAAAAGGAATGACATTCAGTTAGTGCACAGTGCATTATAATTCCTCACATAAGTGTAAGATCGAACATGGGCCACCGCAGTGGGAAGCCAGCGACTAACCCCTTGAGCTATGGCACGGCTTGGTAGACTATAAGTGGAACCTTAATGCAACAGGATTCTTAAATATAATATTAATGGATATTATGGTGAATTATCTTTTATAAATTTTGTTATATTTGTTTTATTTAGATTCAGGGCCAGGTTTTTAATGGCAAACCATTTACTCATATGAGAGAGAACTCAGATAGCACACATAAATCATCAGAAATGTTACTAGAAATTATGACACTAGTGTCATCAGCAAGTATTATGGATACTGATAAGTTATTTTGTTGTTTGAGGAAGGTCAGTGCAAAAAAAAATTAATTCACTTGACAGCTTTCAGTGTAAATTAGCTATGATCTGGCAAATGATTAGGAGTCAGAATGTGCAATGATGGAATATATGTCTGAGTGGATGTCACTGATGAATTGTTGAAGCTCAGAATAAAGTTTTCTCAGTGATGAATGATACATATCTCCTGTACAAACTTAATTAGAATTAGTTCCCTCAGATCTGAACATTACTTGTGCACAGACCGATGCACAGATAATAAATAGATTGCTTTATAATGTTTTGAGACAGTCTATATAAGTTGACCACAGCTGCTTCCTCTCCCTCACCCTTTGGAATCACCCATCATTTGTCTTCCAGAAAGCTCACAGCTGCTTAGCCTCAACAGTCTTCTCTGTGCCAGACTCAAGAATACCAGACATTTTTTTTAAATGTGCACATATTCAGGCAAAAGCATTACTGAACTATTTTGCATGGAATATTGTTTATATTTGTATGTGCTTTTAAAGTAATTTAAAAATTGTACCACAAGGCATAGGTGTATGTAGCAGTCCAAAATGGTAGATATCACATAATCTTCATGACTCTCAATCATGCTGTAATGGAATGCAGTTTTTTTTTGAGGGGCGAGGGGTCAGTCAAATTGATGCTAACAGTATTAGTATTAAATAATGAAGTAAGTACAAATCAGTTGAGCGTTCATATAGAAGATGACAACATATGTTTTGTGCTTGCAGCTGCGAGAAGTTGGACTAGAATATTACAACTGTGATTTAAACCCATGGGTCTCGAACCTTGCCAAACATCTTGCCAGTGAACGAGCAGGTAAAAATTTTAGGAGTTATTTGGAAAAGATCACATATTCTAAAAGTAATGAAAGTGTGAAATGTATTTGCCTCAATATTAGTGATGAGAATGTTGCAGTGTAGGAAGAGATATGGTATCTGATACTTTGAGATATCATAGTTTGGCATATAAGTGTTGTAAGAAATAAGTATTTTATTATGATGTCGTGTTGTCCAAATACACTAACTGGTCTTTATTAGGTTAACCATTGCCTCATCTACTTGAATGAATGATGTCTACTGGTAGTACTGTTCATACATTTTTAAATTGTCAAATTTATGGTGTATTTGCAATGAACAGTTGTAAAAATGTTCCTGTTAGGTTTGCCAAGTCTGTCAGTCTGTCTCCACGTGTAACAGCTCAAAAACAGCTCCGTGAATTTTTAGGACAGTTTGATGTTGGCAAATTTATTAAAATTTGTGAACATAATTCAGATTACATTACTTGAGAATAAATTAAGCATTTAGGAACATTTTTAATCATTTAAGACAGATGAAGTAACTAAAGAATGGGGAATATAACACAGCAATGTTGTAATTTATACAGCTCCTAGTTTTCTTAGAATTTTTAAATAGATGCTTATGGACTGGACATGTAGACATGAAGAAAACAAGAAATGTATACAGTATTTTGGTGGAAAGACCTCATGGAACATTCCTGCTTTAAAGATTGAGAGTGAAATTGGAGGATAACATTAGAAAGGATCGAGTAAAATAGGTAGTGCAGATGAGGACTGGAATGGTCTGGTTAGGATCAGATTCAGTGTCATTCTTGAGTATTAAGAGTATTGCAACATATATTTTTATTACAAAAGAATTATTAAGCAGTGTGAGTAAACCTAACAGAAGCTCTAACTGCCAATTATTTAAGCAAAAGTCAGAATTTCAATGAGTAAAAGTGAGCAAATTCTAGTGCTAAATAAGAAATACTTAGGTGCCTGACAGTGGCTAAGGTTTCCAGCAGATGTGTGAAGTGGAGAGAAAGAAAAGCCTTTTGCGTGATTTTAGTAGCAACCTCCAAACATTTTTCAAGTGTGCCCCAGAGCTGACTTGAACATCAACCTCATAGATATTATCTTACTAAATGATACAATTTATAAGTGTTCATGCTGATAAACGTTATGGTGAATGGTTTGTATCGGCAAGAACATCGGAAGAAATTATACAGGTTTACTGAAAAGGTTTACTTGGATGGCTGAGTATTTTTGTGGACATTCAGTTGAGACGAAAGGAGCAGCTTAATTTGCAAAACAAAAAAATGTAAGTTTTCTTTTGCTTTGTAAGTGAGCTTGGATTTCAAGATGGAGTTGCAGAAGACATGGAGATACATAGGATGGCTGTATAGAAAACAACAGTATAGATTTACTAAAATTATAAAACAAGCTGATCAGTGGATTATGTTTCCTGTGTGAAAGGAAGTGAATGGGGAAGAAGTAGAATGAAGTGCTCTCACTTCCTTAGTACAATTGGAGCATATGTTGCACTTGTGTACCAGTAGTCAAATCATCATACCTTGGAGATGCTTCAGTATCAACAGTCAGGCTGTGCAATACTGAAGAAATATTTAGGAGTCCTGATGCACAGTAAGAGTGATATAAATTGTAAAATATTTGAAATTCTGACATAATCTACATTTATGCATTTTACCAGGTATTATCAATTGCAAAGCAGAAGTAAATAGAATCTAATTAGATGTCCAGTATTTTAGGCAGGGCTTCTTCCACCCTTACCCTTGTGCTCTGCCACCTGTGAATATATGTTTAACATTGCGTAATCATGTTAACTTGAATGACAGAGATATGCAGTACAAGAATAAATGTTTTACAGTTTCGTACTATTCTATTCTGTGAGCCAGGATAGTACAATTGGTACAGTGACTGGCTACATGCTTGGGAGCCAATGGATTGGAGTCTGAGTCCTGGTCGGAGCAAGATTTTCTCCTTTCAGCATTGTCCAGACCAGTTCTGGGCCCCACCCATCCTCCTATCCAGTCGGTATGGGGGCCCATTTCTTGGGGGTAAAGCACCTGGTGCATGAAGCTGACCACTAAGCTGCAACTAGTGCTGTGGTGAAGAATAGTGTTTAAGTAGTTAAGTGTGTGGTCACATTTTTACGCCTTTTTTTATTAATTCCACACCAGACACTGTCCTTTGTATATAATCATTTATTATTTCTGGAGTAGTAGATGAATCATCTTCAGTTGCTGCAGTTCAGATGTGCTTAAGTTCTTTTTCTTGTCCATTTCTGCTAGAGAAACTCTCGATTTCTTTGCTGGTTTGGTAAACGTCCTGAAAGCTGGAACCTGAGTGAATATGTCACTTTTTTGGATTCCAACACAAATCGTCCTTGTAAACAATTCTGGCAAAGGATTAAATTATAAAATTGTTATTCCATTGAAATCACAGTTTTCACCTTTATATTTACTTTATATGAACGTGTGTGTGTGTGTGTGTGTGTGGCAAACTCTGATTAAACAGAATCAGAAACATACCTGGAACTTTGCTGAATACAGGATTTTCTCTTATGTCCATCAGTTTGAAGAATTTTCTTCTCATTCTTTCAACCAATGTCTTTGCCAAATTTTTGGATGTACATCTTTTTCAGTGTAATCAAAGATTTTTGCTTTCTTATTTTTGTCAATTCAGATTTATAAAAAAGCCCTCCATGTTCTTCAATCGGTCCAGTAAACTGAGAGTATAAGTCACTACCATGGACACTCTTCATTCTTGGAATAATTCGATTCTGATGGATCCATTTTAACTGGACCACTTCACTTCATAAAAGCAACAGTAATACTTCACCATTGGTTGGCCATAGCAGGTGGTAGGGGTTCTGGTTGGGATATGTAGCTTCTTGTAGGAAGTTGGAAGACTTCTGGTTATGGGATTTTTCCGTATGCACTGTCTAGTACCAGCGAAACCACACCCTCCCCTGGCATGTCACTAGATAACAGCACTCTCCCTCCCTCTACATAGACAAAAGAAACACAGTCCACCAGTCTTCAGTACAAGCACCACAGCAGGCACCAGTGCACTGTACTTGCATGCAAATCAACACAACACTACAGATTAAATCAGAGAGAATAACCAAATAACCAAAATAAAAATTACAAACCACACAAGTATTTTTTTGTTCCAGATGTAAACAACACAGAACTAGCAGAGATGACATACAGATAATTGTCAAATACTGTTCCTGCAGTTAATCAGAGCAGATGCCATACAATATACATCAGTTTTATTGATCTTATACCCATATGGTACCAGAGGCATGCTGCAACCAACATTTACTGAGTGTGTTACTGCAGATAATCTGTTTCCATTTTCCAGAAATGAAGAAGAAGTACTCTGAGATTGAAACTGAATGTTTATTCTGGAAGGAACACCGTAGGTCAGAGGAAGATGTTCTTCCAGTTCATGTGGTTGGAGAACAGTGGAGAAATGGAAGTTACCACAGTGGACAAACTCGGAGGAAGCTGTACAGGATTTGTGAAAGGCACAGTGCACAGCTGCATGGAGATATAGATGATGATGGTGCTCATGTACGTGAAAATGATTTGAACATGCCAAAGAAGTGTAAGAAAGAAGAGAGAGTCACATGCAGTAGTCACTTGGACTATGGACCATTCACTGAATCACAGCATAGATATTATATTTGCTGTAAAAACTCCCATTCTCTCAGGTAACTGTGCAAATACAAGGGAATGAGCTGAAACATGTACTCAGATATGATTAGACATGCAGTAAAATATTTATGTGTGTCTGGGGAGGAGGGGGAGAAGTTTTATATGATGATATTTGTTGTATATAAAATAGCATAGAGCCAGCTAGACCTTGTCTCTGCACTTATTTTTGATTAAAATGTCTGTAGAATAGTAATATTTTAAGACCTTACATGTAACAAAAGCCACTTTGTATATTTATGAATTCAGAAGTTAATATGTATACATCCCTTAAATTGATACAAGTTGTTAAATGTAAGGAAAATTTAGGCTGTAAAATTATGGAAATTTAATACAAATTAATTAATTTTATAAGAGAAAATGTCTAGTTGTAAAAGGTGAGGGAAAATGTCATGATTGTAAAATATAAAAAGGAAGTTTTCCCTGTGCTTGATTAATTCAGTGCCACACCATGGATATATGGAGCATTCAAGGTGACTTCATTATTCTTGGCCTGATCAGTGAGTTGAGGTGAGTGGTCAGCTTCACACCTCAGCTGGTGATAGAATCCCTGGTACTCATAGGATAAGAGGCTGAGTGAGCCCCGGAGGTGGTTTACATGCTGTTAGTTGGAAAACTGTTCCATGTGTAGGGGTGACATCTTTTCCCATGTTCTCCATAGATAAACTGTCTTGATATGTCCACTCATTGCTGTCACAGAGCTTGTACAGTTTTATTCCAAATTTTTTTCACTCTTTTGGGATATACTGTCAGAAGTACCTCTTTGAATTTCACAATTATATTTTCCACATCAAAATTTTCTGTAGGGTGCTACAATGGAGAATGGGTATTACTGAAGTATTTGAAAAACCCTCGGAATTTCCATACCCTGTCATAAATTGGACACACTTTCATTACTTTCAAAATGAACAAATTTCAGTACATGTAGAACCTGGTCACATTTCAAAACTTTTGAATGGACTAGAATGTAATATAGGTAATTAGTTGACCAATACTTTGTGGTGCCCTGATCATCATAGGCTGTTTGGATCATATTGGATACATCAGAAGTGACTGCAACCATAAAATACATAACGACTGTTGTTAGACGTTATAGGGATTGGATTAATTAATCAATTGGGCTGAATTATTGGAGTGATCCACTAAATGGAGGGTCACCCTCTGAAAATGAAGCAAATGGTGGTACCAGTGACGTTGGCCAGATTGGATTCCCTTCAAGAAGACATAAAAATTGATCAAGAAGAAAGGAAAGCTGAAAGAAAAACTGACCATGGAGATCTAAAGTAAATGATGGAAGAAATGATGAACATAAATCTAAAGGAAAGGGGAAAAGAAATAAAATCTGGCCAAGTGGAAATGAAGTCTGTAGTTAATGCCTTGATAGTGGACATGAAGGATGATTGAAGAGAGTCAATCAATGTCCTGCAAGTAATGACGGAGGTGTGTCTGGACAATAAGAAGCTATATCTGGAAGACATTGAATCTGAAGTGGAACATCTGGAGGTCCCTATGGAAGAGGCCACGGTGAAACCTTTGGGAACATTGAAGAAGCAGTGCAGGGGCCAGCATAAAGTGGCAAGGCGACACAGAGAGCCAAAGGAACTGATCCAAGGAAATTGTGGATCCCAGAGGAAGTTGGCTGCCGCCTGCAGGAAGGTATCCTGCCACACGAACTGCATGGCGCAAGGGATCCGGAGAGTACAGATGCTCTGGAGAGAGTGCAGACATGCCATGAAGGCAGAAAAGGAGTGAAGGACCTAGGTGGCAGACGGCTGCAATATCTGAAGAAACGAGACATGAAGAAGCTATGACATGAAAGCACAGGAAATGTTAGTGAGTACAACAGGTAGGCTTTCAGCTGGAGTTAATGCAGCAAGCAGCCGGGATGTCCAGCAGATTAAGGAACATGAGGAGCTAGACGTAGGGTAGGGATCGGCTAGCTCAAGAGCAGAAAATTAAGAACTGGGCATTGTGGAGGAGTTGGTGCTCTCAAAAATGGAAGAAAGACCTATTAGCATCATTAGTGTCGGAAGAGTCGGATATGTGGGCATACTGGCTACTCCAGGATTTATGGCCCTCTGTGGGAAAGAGAAGAAGAAAGATGAAAACCTTTGGATGGTGGTGAGAACCTGGACCAACTGGAACCTTATAAGGGAACCAATCGGGACAAAGTGGTGGTAAGGAGGGAGCACTGGTAGCAGTTAGCGAGGAGCCACCGCAGAGGGGGAAGGGAGAGAGAACAACAACAACAACAACAACAACAACTTGCAGGAAGACGTCGAAAGCACAGCCCCCCCCGGAAAGGAAGAAAAGGGGAGACACCTTTAGGCTATTTGGGACAGATATGAGGTAGCAATGTGACATGTCAACACATTGCAAGGCAACGGCTTTAGAAACATCCTGCGACAGACGTACACAACAATAGGGCAAATGTTTATAGCTCATTGCTAGGCAACAGTCAGCACACCAATGGAGTGGCGAGGTAGCTTTTACATGACTTGTTTCTGTGTGGTCTGCCATATGCAGCAATGGAGCTGTGTTTTCTGCATTGTTTGTGCTGCTGCTATATAAGACAAGTCCACTTTCTGCTAAGGAGAGTCCAGGAAGGTTACGCAGTTGAGAGCACAAGGACAAGGATGGAGCATGTCCTTGGTGAATTTTGAAGATTGAGTACAGATTAGGACAGAGAAGTAAAGATTGAAGACAAAATAACAAGAAGACTTCATAGTGATCTGAAGTGCTAGTTTCTTTCTTGAAATCTTTTGCCAGGAAACGGATAGTGAAGACTAGTGGAAATAGTCTGAGAGGATTAGTGTGGAGCGAATTGTAAATTGTGTAAATCAGTGATAGCAATGTATTGATTGTACATAGGTAAGTCAATAAGTAAGTTACAAATGGATATAGCGCTTAAATAAGAGTACTGATTTTAAAAATGCTTTTATTGTCAACGTAATCTCCCTGTACATTGAGGCACTTGTCCCATCATTTCACAAGCCCCTGAAAACCAGCAGCATAAAATTCTTTGGGCTGCTGTCAGAACCAGGCGGTGACTGGGATCACAGAGGCATACTGCTCACCGTATTCCAGCCTCAAGGACAAACCTTAAATGCTGACTCCTACTGTAACATCCTCAGGAAACTACTTAAGGCCATTCAATGGAAGTGACCAGGACTCCTCACCAAAGGCGTGTTGCTCTTGCATGACAACGCGCATCCCAATGCTGCCAACAAGACAAATGAGATGCTGCAAAATTTCAAGTGGGAAGTCCTCGAGCATCCCCCATATAGCCTTGACCTTGCTCCAAGCGACTTCGATTTGTTCGGCCCTCTTAAACATCATCTTTCAGCTGAACATTTTCCCGATGATGAAGCTGTAGAAAGGGAAATCACTGCCTGGTTCCGACAGCAGCCCGAAAAATTTTATGCTGCTGATTTTCAGGGGCTTGTGAAACGATGAGACAAGTGCCTCAATGTACAGGGAGATTACGAGTATGTTGATAAAAAAAAAACATTTTTCAAATCAGTACTCTTATTTGTTTAAGTTCTGTATCCATTTGTAACTTACTTATTGACTTACCCTCATAACTGAGAGAACGGGTGTAACTGAAGTGCTAATAAATCCAAACATCTGAACTATAACCTGTTGTTTTCATCAGACAATATCACTTCTTAAATCCATTTATGCCTCTATTGGTGTCTGAAATACTTTTGCCCAGGCTGTTTGTTTTGAATTCATTCTTTTCATCATGGAAAGTATCAGATTAACTGATATCCTCAGTAAATTCAGTTTGAGGTTCATGGAAAGTAGCAGATTAACTGATATCCTCAGTAAATTCAGTTTTAGCTTCATGGAAAGTAGTGCATTCACTCTATTAAAAATTAATTTAATGACTGTTTGGAGAAACATCCTGCCCTCCCCCAAGGTGAAATTTCACTGAAATCTGTTGAGAAGTTGAGCTGAAATGTGGATGGACAGACGTGTGATCTTCCTATTAGGTATTAATTTAATTTCCTATACACGAAGAAGATAGAAAGGATAGCATACTCTAGATATTACATCAAAGGGATGAATATTTGTTATTGTAGTTTGAATGTATTTGTTTTTTATGTTGTATATTCCCACAGTTTCCATACCTCAATGTTGACTGGAATTGGGGATGAGCGTTCGTCAGATGCTCTCCAGGAAGCAGCTTCAATTGAACGTTGCCGTCGTCTCCGTAGAGCAAAACGTATACATCATCCAGTATTTCCACATTCTGCTTACCATCGCAAGTCACCAAGACACTTCACTGGGTTAGCCTGCAACACCAATAAAACAATGTCTCTCATTGCTATGGATTCACTGCAGTTTCACCAGTTTGCAGCAGGCCTTGGTATTGACGTGTTGGCAAGGCATGATAAGACTGCCATAGTTATCTTCAATGTTGTTGTAAGTTGCACATTTGTTATAATATGTTCACAATATTTGAAACTGTTTGTATTTCAGTCTAGACCTAAATTTCACTAAGGTTCACAAACGTACGAGGCATATCCAAGAAGTGAGATACCCAAGCCTGTAATTTTTGCGTTAGTCAAGCTTTTTGTTTTTTCAGTAGGTGGTAGCACTTAGTAAGGGTGGGGATATGGCTAACATGCAACAGATGGTGCAAGAGCCAGTCAGACAGAAAGTAAGGGAATTGTTTTGCAGTTAAAGTACAATGGCAATAACACTGGAAACACGGTTGCATGAAGAAGTTTGTAGTGTCATTCAGTTTTTATGGGTTAAACATGTTTCTCCCCTTGAAATTCGCCACAGATTGCTAGAGGTGTATAATGATGGTGTAATATTGGTGTATTATATCAGAGAATGGTGCAGTGAGTTTGAATANACATGTTTCTCCCCTTGAAATTCGCCACAGATTGCTAGAGGTGTATTATATCAGAGAATGGTGCAGGGAGTTTGAATCCGGTCAAACAAACATCCAGAGTGATAACTGGACTGGTGCTTTACACTGTAACTGAAAACACTGGTGAATTGGCACACATAGGATCACATGATTTAGCAGTTTTACATTAAACATTCATTTGAATTAAGTTTATTGTGTGGTTTTTTTAGAATATAGAACAGTAAATATTTATTTAAAGCAGAGAAAAATGACAGTGACATTTACAGAATATTATAGTACATTTATGGAGAGGGAACAGTGAGTAAAACACATTTTTTGTGTGGGTTAAGTGATCACAGAATTGAAGAGAAGACATTAAAAATAACCACTTAAATAACTCATCCAAATATAGAAATAAACTGAAATTATGAGAAATGGGCATGAAATAATGTGAATAAGGAAACTGTAAGAATGAATTTTTCCAGAGATCTGAACATGAAAGAAGTTTGTGCCAAAATTGTAACATGTAGTCTCAGCAGTAAGTACATGATAAGAGAAAGCAATTATTCTGAATTTTCAGCAAGAATGAAGAACCAGGCCTTTTGAAAAATATGAGACTGGTGATGGGAATCAAGTCTGTTAAGTAAACCAGAAACAAAATGCCGAAGTCTCCGGTGGAAAAATGTAACTTCTAAGATTGAAAAGAGTATGAATGTCAAGAAGAAACTTCATACCCATGCTGATCAGTTTTGTGATACATTTCATGAATTTGTTCCTTCAGAATCCGTGGTGATCCATTGTGTCTTCAAGTTTAGGACTGAATGACAGAGGGACCAAATCCTTTTCTATACAAGTGTATTTTTCATGAAGACAGGTGCTTTCCAACTCTGTACTTTGGTAAAAGTTCTTGTTTGTATGTATTTGCTAAAAGCCATATGCCAGTGAGGGAACAGCTACTGTATTTGCCGGATTTTTCTCTGTTTGGCTTTCCATTTTGAATCCCTTGAAGACATTCAGAACAGCATTATACAGTGCCAAAAAGACTTCCAGAAAACCATTTCCAGCAATGTTTCTGAGTGTGATAGTGCTTAGACCTGTACTTATATTCTAGCAAGAAAGCAGTTACATCCTTGATACAGAGTTCAGCAAGGGAGCCATGTTGGAGTTCATCAAGAACTACACTGATGGTTTGCTGAACAGATCACTGCGGTCAAGCAGCAGTTTGTCAGGTGGTGCACTGAACCATTACCCTGAGCAAGACATGGAAGACTGCTGGCAGCAAGGTGTGGTGTGTGTCCCAGAACTCAATTCCAACAGCTTCCATCACATTGTCATGGCTCAGAATGTGGTAAGTGCTAGGAATTATTGTCTATATTAGGGCATTGTGTAGTCTGTGACACTAGTTGATCAAGTACAGAAGTAAATGTGGTAACATCCACAAATAACACATAAGAATTATGACATTATTCCAGTTATTGTTCCTAAATAGGTAGGTTCCACTATGTACTATGAAACTATGGAAGGTATGTGAACAGCAAGCTGAGACTTCACTTCCATTGTGTTTTAGGAAGAATTTCTTTCCTCACTGTAAGCCACCATTTACTGTCTCTTCTACTGGCCAGCATTTTGCAGTTATGCTGTTATCAAACCAAATTCGATTGATACGTGCAGCCTGTAGAATGAATTTGTTAACAGCTTCGAGAGAAACATTATTCTTGAAGTGATATCATTGTGTGATGAAAAGGAGATGAACAGCTATTTCATGTTTACATTGAATGGTATATCAAAGAGAGTTACAAAATTAACAGCCAAGCACGTAAATGAGTTTGTAGCTCTTGTATTTAATATTCTATACTCTAATGTAGAACATATCTATTGTATTTGTGTTACAGAATGTCTTTTCCTTTAGTAAGATAAGCATCTTTAATTAACCTATTAAGGTAGACTGTTGTTCCTGATCCTTATTTACAGGGGGTGGACAGTAATGGAAGCGCTATAGTTGATTGTAATTTGTGTTGGCTACATTGAAAGAACTTTAGTTGGCAACACTGATTGTTCTTCTGTTTGTTTAAACTCAGTAGTGCTCATGTAAGTGCGTTAGTGATTTTGTTGAGTGGCAGTCAGTGTGAAAGAATCGGAAAATGGGAGATTTGTCTGATTTTGAAAGGGGAGGGGGGTCCTCTGTGATGGTTTGGGCAGCAATATTGTGGTACAGTATCCTGATGGTTCCATTATATTCCTTCATGGCCAAATTACTGCAAGGGATGATGTGGATGGCCTGCATAGCCAGGTGCATCATGTGATCCAGACATTATTTATGAATAAGAATGCAATTATTGAAGATGACAATGCTCCCACTCACACAGCTGGAACTGTTCAGTCATGGTTTGAAGAACATGAAGCTGAATTCAGCATTTTCTGTGGCCAGCACAATCACCAGATTTGAACATCACCAAACCACTCTGGTCAGTTTCGGAGTCTAGAGTGAGGAACAGATTCCCACCTCTAACATCTCTAAAGCAACTTGAAGATGTTCTTCAAGAAGAATGATATAAAATTCCACTAGGGATTGTTCAAAACTTGAATAAGTCCATTCCAAGAAGGAATGTGGCTATATTGAAGGCAAAATGTGGGCCAGCACTATATTAATAAAGAAATGTATACAGTATCTGTAGTGTTTACAGTATTTTGCAGCTGGAATACGTTTTGGAAGAATCAGGGAATTTAGTTTATGATATCTTATGTACTGTAAAATTCTGATAATCTATGCAAATGACTGAACAAGGTTTAACTCTTTAACAACACATAAATTTTAAGATTTCAGATTGTCCATTTAACCACAAGAAACAAGGAATTCCAAGGATAGCTCATAAAACATATTTCCTATTGTGTAGAGTATTTTGTATTTAATTTATGAGTAATATTTAAATATTGATTCTGTGTCTTTAATTTGTTGAATGTAACCTCTGAGTTTTGCACTACACCTTTGTGGGACGTCAAGGCTCGAAGAAACAGCCACATAAAACTATAACAAATGTTTGTTGCTGTTAGAATGAATATTACAGACAAAGAGGAAAGCTGAGCATGCCTGATGAATGCCGGTGAAATTCCCTTTGTAGTGGGCTGGGCTATTGATGCGTGATATTGTTGTCCCTGAAAAGGGCCATTTATTGGAAGCCGGGTGCCTGCTGGATGCTGGGCGAAGCTCTCTTCCCAGCCAGCTGGCCTATGCTAGCGTGGGCGGTCTTCCTTCTGGGGCAGCTTGGTGCTTGTGAACCGACCATTGGGCAGTGAGCTTCCCAGTGGATTCAAGTTGCTGCTAGCTGGATGCTGAATGAAGTTCTTGTCACAGCAAGCTAGCCAGCGCTAGTGATGGTGAGACCGGCTCGCCTGATGAGCCCCGGCGATTGCTGGTGGATTTGGCTGCAGGTGCTGCTGCTAGTACACTCACTGTTGCATTGTTCTCTTGCTGTAAGCGTAGCTGTGACTGATGCTAGCTTGTCGGACATCCACATCTTTGTACTTTGGTCGCTAGGCGATGCACGAACCAATGGGTGTTGGAGCTGCCATGGTGAGCGCTGATTGGGTAGCACTAGCTTCATTGTGGGAGGCTCTCATGCCTTGTTTGTAATTGTTAATTTACAAACCATATTTCATATGTAATGTTTATGTTTATGATTATCTGTGTGCCAACTTTCATATGCCCAACTCCCATTGACATTAGTTATTGCCATCAAACTTAAAGCTAAATGAAATATTTTACAACAACCATGTTGTTATGTTAAATTCTGTAGAAGAAATTACATGAAAAAAATTGCATATTTTTCAAGATGTGTTACCAAAAATTATTTTAGGACCTTGAAGTAAAGTGGTACTGGTATAGCTTCCACAAGTTCATGTGTCCACCGTGTTGTTATTACTGGTTACAAGAAATTAAAAAGGATGATGTTTGGATGACCTCCAGTGGAATACGTTCATACTAGGTTTCATGAAGATGGGTCAGCAATTTCAGATGTTGAAATGGACACACTGCTGAAGAATGCTGTTCAGGCTTTATGGTGATGCTTTTTTTTTTTATCAGCTATACCTTTGTCACTAAATTTTCCATTTATTTGTGCTCTAAGATATTTTGTGTTTTTAGTCCTACATTTTCCATCACTAATCCAGATTATTATCTAATCTGGATTACCTCTTCCCCCACTTACTCTGGATTAGCAAGGTTTACTGTATCTCTGAATATTATAGTTTCCATCAACTTGTATTCCAGTAAATTTTATATATATTTTTTCTTGACGCATGAGCAAGTATTTCTCCTGTAGTACAAGACTTCCATTTGTCATCTGATTTCAGCCTTTGTCTCTGTGGATCATTAAGTGATTTGTTTCAAGCTTAATTGTACCCGAAAAATTGTTCCCAAGAAGTTCACCAAACACATCACAATCTGTTGGACTATCACCCAGTTTTCTTGACATAGTAACACAGTCCATAGATTGCAAAACTCTTAATGATTTCCATACTGTTTCTCTCTGCCTTCCACATCCACTTAACCTCTGACTCCTCTGTACTATCATTGTCTTCTAAATCTGTCACTTTTCCATTGCTACTGACACCACTAGAATTGTGAAATTTTTGTTTCTCACCACAGTGATTATGAAGCTTCCTGTTTTCTGGTATATGAGGCATGTTAGTTTGGTAGATAGCCATGTCATGGAGGAGTATGTTCAGAATAGAAGAAAATTCTTCTGCATTGAGCATACAAAGGACAACTGCTATACAGAACTACTGCATGTATTTGATCAGGTCTCTAAATACATCATAAAAATTTAGTTATGATCAGATTACATTGCATCAAATGGTACAATAATTAATGAATTGGAAAGGCTGTGGAAGGAAGCAGTATTAGCCAGATCTGTGGTGCTTGTACTATTGTGACATTTACCAGGTGGGATAAAAAGCTGTGGAAAAGCTCAGTTGATAGAGAAGGTCTCTGTGTTGAGACTTGAACCAAAGCCTTCTTGGATGTGAGGTAGGAGAGCTAGCCACTCAAAACCACAGTGTCTGATAACAAGATTCCATACATATACATGTAGAACCATTTAATCTTTTTCTGCTTTGTTCCAGTCAGTGGTACTCTTATACCATTCTCCGTACTGTACATTCTGCCATCGTGTGTCCCACATCTACCTCACAGTAGCAAGATACTTTCGTACAGTCCAGCACCTCACATTCACGCGCATCGATGGTGAAAGCAATGACTTACCATGGGAGTTCACTATGCACCATTATCCTACAATTCTGTTTTCGCCGNGGGGGGGGGGTAAAGCTATCACTGTAAGATGCCGTGGAGGCCCATCATATTGTGAAATATCGAGGCTTCCACATTTTCTAGACAAGTAACTCACAGACGGCAGTGAGGTTGTCAGCCTTGTGCACTGGCTGCCCTTTACCCCTAGGAAGATCCCTGGCACTCATTCCTGTTAGAGGCTGAGTCTTCTCCAGGGTTGAAAGGATTAGGTCAAATAAGAAATCCAATGACATCGGGAATCAGACTCGTCATCTTCTGGCTTGTAGCATAGTGCCTCAACCAACCACACTACTGTCTGACCTTGTGAAAAGAATTATATTCTTCTCTTAGGTTAACTCCATAAATAAATGAAAGAAAGGAGAAGTATCATTATCATTAGCTGCTGATCATATACATGGCATTCATCAGCTACTGGAGAAAAAATGGGAGTACAATGGGACATGCATCAGCTGTATATACATTTCAAGAAAGCCCATTACAACATTCTCATTTATTTGGTTTACCCATGAAGTTAACAGTGTTAATTAATTAAACATGCCTATAATAAGTCTATATAGGCAAACACTTTCTTTTTCTATTCAGAATGTCCCAGAAGAAGGAGATACTTTGTTGCCATTGTTTTTCAACTTTACTTTAGAATGTGACATAGGTAGGTCCCAAAAATATAAGGATGGATTGGAGTTTAGTTGGATGCATCAGCTTCTAATCTGTGCTCATAATATTAAATAATGTGTGAGAACATAGGTACCTAAATAAAAACATATATGCTCTATTAGATGCTAGTAAGGAGATTAGCCTAGACCTAAATGCAGACATACTGTGTATATCCATGTTTTATCATCATTATGCCAAAAAAGAAATAGCCAATAAACCCTTCAAAAATATGACAAACTCGAATGATTGGAAACTACAATATCAAATCTCATTTTCCACCAAAAAAATGAAGCTGAAATATACAAAACAGTAACTCAACTACATTGGATGGACAAAAATATGGAAACACCCAACAAAAAACCCATTACCATGACTGATGTGGTGTAGGACAACCTCTGGCTTGCAGAACTGCTTGCAGTCTCCTTGGAATGGATAAATAGAGGTCCTGTATGATTGGAAGGGAATCTTGTACCATTCTTCCTGAAAAACATGGTAAGTTCTGTTATCGATGATGGAGGTGGATAGTGCGCACGCAGATTGCTCTCCAAAACGGACCACAAAGGCTCAATAATATTGATATTTAGCGATTGTGGGGGCCATGGCAGACATGACACTTCATCTTCGTTCTCAGAAAACCTGTCCTGGACGATGTGAGCTATGTGAACACAGGCATTGTTGGCTTGGTAAATGGCATCACCATTAGGGAACAAAGTTTGCACCTTGAGATGGACCTGGTCGCCCAAAATGGTCACATAGTCGTTGACAGTGACATGACCTTGCAGGGTAATGATGGGTCCGACAGAATACCACAATATGGCTGCCCATTCCATGATCAAACCCCTGCCATGTTTCACTCTTGGCAGCAAACAATCTGGATCATAAGCTTGGGATGGCGTTCTCCAGACATAAACTCAGCCAGAAGTCGGAAACAGCATGAAGGTGGACTCATCCGACCAAATGACCGTCTTCCATTGCTCCATAGTTCAGGTTTTATGACTTTGGCACCACACTGTCCTCTTAGTGGCATTTTGATCACTGATGAGTGGCTTTGGAATTGCAGCTCGTCCAGAAATACCCTGCTTGTGGAGTTCCCTTCTTACTGTTTTGGTGCTGACAGGGTTTGTGAGCATGACACTCAGTTCAGCAGTCACTTTTGAAGCTGTAGTCTTCTTATTTTTCATCACAATCCTGCACAATGTTCATCTGTCTCACTCAGCACACATTTCTGTCCACACTGGTGTTTATCAGATGCAGTTTTTTCAGTCCTCCTGTATGCGGTCATAATCTTGGATACTGTGCCTCGCAAAACACCAAAAACCTCTGCTACCTTGTTTAGGGAAGCACCCACCATATGGGCGCCAACAATTTGCCCGCGTTCGAATTCTGTTAGCTCTGATGTGATGCACAAAAAATTGCACAGAACACTGTCTCGACAACAAATGAAGCTTGCAGTGTATTGCGGAGGTTGTACAGGTAGTGGTGTTGGGCAGATATGACAGCGTGACCTACAAACGTCACTAAAATAAACACTTCAATTCAGGCACATATTTCACGAGGTGTTTTCATATTTTTGTCCATCCCCTGTAGTATTTGTATCAAGATGTGAACTGCAGTCCCTAATTCCAAGAAAAGAACCTAGATTGTGGGTAAGGCCATGCCATAGCTCAAGCGGTTAGTCACTGGCTTCCCACTGTGACAGCCCAGGTTTGATCCCGGGTCTGGGCAAGTAGGATTTGTGATGGACAAAGTGGCGATAAGTCGGGTTTTCTCCGAGTACTTCGGTTTCCTCCGTCAATCTTCATTCCACCAAATTCTCCATCATCATAATCACCCAGGGCAGGCTACAATAGGCCAGTCAGTGGCCTCCATGCCTAGTGGACCCAGTTGGACTCCACCCCCCACTAAGCGAATTTTAGATTATGGGTATTTGAGAACAGGATGTTGAGAATGTGTGGACATAAGAGAAATTATGTAAAAGTGGCTGGAGAAAGTGCTACAGTGGATGGCTCCATAATATATGCTATTCACCAGTTAATATTGGAGGTACTAAGTCAAGGAGAATGAAATAGGTTGGGGTGTGTAGCATCTATGGGAGAGATTAGAAAGATACATATAAACAATTTTAGTCAGAAAATTTGAAGGCAGGTGACCACTTGTGAGGCCTAATTATAGGTGTGTGGATGGTGTGAAAGTTATCTAAAAGAAATAGGACATAAGGTATAAAGTGGATTAATCAGGCTCAGAAAAGGAACAAGTGAAAGGCTGTTGTGAAAGTGGTCATGAACGTCCAGGTTCAAAAGGAGACGAGGAATTTCCTTGTCAGCTAAATAAGCATTGGCATCTCAAGAAAATCTCTGTGTCATAGAGTTAGCATTAGTTCATAAATATTCTTAAAACCCCCTTTGTTTCACTTCTGATAACACTATGACCTTTCAGGTTATCTGTGCTCTTGCAGTTGGTGTGAATGAAAGATTGAGCACTTAGCAAAGCAAAGAATGGTAGACACTGAGAGAACAATTTAACAGAGTTCTTTCCCCTTTCCCCACAGTGAATTTCACCATTGCAGTGATGGTACCATATTGTGGCATCTTGAACTTTTCATCTGGATAATTCATAATGATGATGGCATATTGTGTAATATAGATTTGATGTTATCATGACAATGACTATGAAAATGACTATCCCCTAAGACTGATGCCATGTAGTGTATAGGTCATTACCAGTGTTTTAGAGGAATCTGCTGCCTCCATCTCCATGACCAGTATCCTTTATGCTGTTGTTCTTGCCCTTGATAATTCACCTAGGACCTTAGTTCCTCTGCTGTCTGTCCCTATATTTCTACCATTTTCCCCATGCTCAGCTTTCCATTTTACCCTGAAGAATGAGACTTCAGATTTTTCCAGAGCACTGGTAACAGTCTGCCACACTATATGGCATTAACATCCATAAAGACAATAATCTTTATCTTATGTTATATTCCTGTTATTTTATCTGAAAGCTTTTATAGCAGTGTATTTTAAAGTGGGTCTCAACGAAAAAGGTTGTAAAGATGCACATAATTGAATTGGCTCAGAATAGGTTGTAGTGACAGATTCTAAACGGTTCTGACGATGGCATATAACACTCAGGATTTCTGAGTTTTTGAACTTAGTCCATTTGCCTGCTATTCTAAAGACAAAAGAACACAGCATTTTAGAAGCTGGATCTGTTTCCATCTTCAGGTGGTGAGTTGGATACACCTGCTCTGTTGGGTCTCTTAGAAAGAGCTAACCACAATCACTGGACAATGCTTGGATGGTCCAGTGATTGAGGTTAGCTCTTTCCAAGGGACCCAACAGAGTAGGTGTATCCAACCCACCACCTGAGGATGGAAACAGACCCAGTTTCAGATGTTTTGTGTCTTTTTGGAATACTGAACAATGGGCAAGTCCAAAAACCCCAGCAATTCTGAATGTAATGACAGACTTTTATGAACATTGTAATGCATCTTGTGGTTTCACAATGAAGTTCTTTGGTTACTTGAATGACTGTGTGAGAAGGATTTAATGTTACAGGTAATGAAATTTACTAAGTGCTCCATTTTTCTCTGACATCAATATTTTTTATGCTAACAGAACTTTTTCTTTGCTTCTGATTAGAGAAAATAAGATTAACATACTAAAGTTCCTCTTTGTTTCTACAGGAAATCAGAGAGCCGTGTTTTTCCACGACATCATCCAATAACGGTTACAAATTTGGTAAACTTTGTGTTGGCAAATCTTGAGCTAGAAGAAAGAAGTTTATGGGGAATGATAGGCTTGTGTGCTGGCTGGGGCAAGCAGCAGGATGCTGAATCAGCAAGAGACTGCATTGCTCGTGTGCGACGTGAGAGTCTGACTGCTATTTCCAACAGTCTAAAGCAATACAAGTCAATAAAAATGAGATGGCATGTCTTAAAGCTTTCATCTTCACTGGACCCTTTTCAACTACGTCTGTATCATACTGCAGCTCACAGACAGTTGAAACACAATGTATATAGACTCCAACACCTGAAGGAAGTTAATCTCATTCTGGGCTCAGTAGATAGGCTTCAAGAAGACAGCATTGAATACATTGCTATACAAGAAGTTTATGAAAGGTATCAGGAGAGTCTTAGAAAATTATACTTCTATGAATTGTCAGATGTGCTGGTTCCTCCTATGAGAAGATCTGTATCAGATATCATGTCTACTAGAGATGAATTGTGATGAATATTTTTTTAATATTCCTGTTGCTCATGCAGGCAATAAAACATTAGTGCAAGCCTTGGCAATTTAATATATATTTTAGACCTACCATCATTATTATAATGTGTTCTGTGATTCAATAATATATCCAAAGTGCTTCAAGAAATTTTATATATTTTACATCTGATATTTGTCAGTATATGGCACGAAGTATGCTAATCTGTAATGTCAGAGATTGTCTTTTGTAAAGTCTTGTTAACGTGTGATCTGTGAGAAGAAATTCCTTCAAGGCAAATGCATCACTGAGTTGAACAAGTACAGTATAGACCTCTGAACCATCTTCATGAAGCAATTTTTTTAGTGTCATACTAAATTTGATTTAATGGAACTTACATGTGCCATGTGTAAAAAAAATCAGTGTGTTTGCAAAGGCATAACTGTTCTTAAAGATTACATACTAATGAGCAGGGCCCAGATTTTGATGACATGTCATCTTTTTTCCTTGTATCCTATTCGAAGCCCGTAAATATATAAATCCTGGAGATCAGCTGCTGGTTAGAGAAATGTAACCTTTATAGGTCATTTTTTGTCATTTTTCGTCAATTTTTTGGCTTGGGGATAATTTCTCGGCAAACTCTTGGACTTTTAAGGGTATTTTTTCCATTTTAGCCATGTTAGGGAATTTTTCTTCATATGTTTTCAGAAATGTGAATAAGATGCAAGTAAAGTGTTCTTTCTCTTTCTCCTGCCTCTACAAAGGCAGCCTGCAGCTGCACCCCACATACCTGCTACTTCAGTTTGCAATAATAAGTTGTAATAATGTCCCGTCCTTTCTGTTCACTTTGTGGAAAGTGCTGACATATTTCACAAAACATTTTAAACTGGCAGCATGTTGACTGCCATCTATTGCAACTTTGAATGAGGTGGTACTTAAATATTGGAATATATACCGTATATGTACATTTGGTAAGCGTTCCAACGTGGTACAAAAAATCATATTAAAACATTTAGCTTCAAATTCAATCGTATATTGCTTAATTTTCAACATAAAAATGAGGACGAAGTTAAAAGAGTAATGTTGAGTTCACAGTGTTAATAAAGATTAAAAATACATTTTGAAACAATTAGTAGATTTTCCATGACATGAGACACTTTTAGGTTGTTTTTTAACTTTCAGATAATTTTTCTGGATTTTTCGGTCATTTTATAGGTCATTTCTCTGGATTTTTGGTCATTTTATACATCATTTTTCTGGATTTTTTCGCTTATTTTTAAAATATTTTTATGTCATCAAAATCCAGGCCCTGCTAATGAGTGACCTTAGTAAGTTTAAAATTTACTGCCTTGTTATCGCTTGTGTAGTCAGTCTCCATTTTGCTTCCAGTAACATGTCCACAACTGTCAGGCTGCTGTAAGTGTTATTACACATTGTAAATTCATATGGAAATCACGAATTTATGGGCTTTCCTGATAACTGAAGAAGAGGTGACGTATAATTCTACCAATCGAATGTAGTTGCAGGAATAAGCAATAAGCATTTGATGAAGCTAAATGTTACTGAAAAAATTTTCTGGCATTTCACCATAAAAGCTTACATAAGGGTGTATTGGCAGTTGGTTTGAGTAATTACAGTTTTAAAGTCTTGGGGGTCACCCATTTATATGCAGATATTGGTCACTGTGTCCTGGGTTGTGATGTCGTGTAGCCTGATAGAATGTTAGCAATGTTTCAGAGGAGCATGCTGCTTCCAAAACATTGGTAATGTTGTACCAGACTACACAATGTCCCAACCTAGAAGGCAGTAATTTTCATAGTTCACTGCCATGAGAACCTCAGATCTGAAATATGTCCTTAAAGTCTGAAGTAGGTTGTAAATATGTAAACGGTACTGAAGTACCAGACTGAAGAAATCTAATGGAAATAACCATTACTGAGTAGCTGGGAAAGGATTAAGCATGTATTAATATAATTAACAATGTAGGTACATTATCCATATTGTGGTCTTTCTTACTGAAGTGTTGTTGGTGCAGATTGAAGGAAGGTTGTAAAGCAATCTGTAGCGAACTCTTCATTTGATTCACCCACCATTGAATGTGTGCTCTTACTGGGAGCTGGAGAATCAGTTGTTCCTCAAATCCTGAGATAAATACAAAGCTCCAATATGTAAAATACAAGGTACTCAGAATTTTATACTTTGTTATTTTACAGGTGTCCTGTGTATAAATGTACTAAATTATATCTGGCCAGATCACCAAAGTTTTTATGCTGAAGTATTTATGTATTTTCTCACCCTCCCACCTGTCATGTTAAAGACATACAATTTATTAACCTCTGTTATACTATGAATCCACCCTAATGGAGCTTATTGCCAAAATTAAATTAATAAATTTAATTAAAATTGTGTTCTCTTTCCCAAAAAATATTAATTTTTTCAAAACCATCGATGATGAGAGTGTAAAGTAAAATGTATCTTAAAGCAGACAAAACATAATGACGGCACAGCAAAATTTCATTTCTGTAGTTTGTGTGCCAGAGACTTGTGTGTGAACCTGGTATCAGATGAAACTTAGAATGAGAAATTGTTGTTTTACTGTCAGTCTTAAAGTCTTGTGCCCCATACGATATCATTTTCTCCCAGTGAAAAGGTCGATGAAATCTCACTTATTTGAGGGAGAGGGTCTGTGTAAATGTTGGGATATAACAAGATTCTTCACTTCTTTTTTATTTAAGGATGCTTTCAGTGGCTGTGATTATATAGTATTGAATGGTAGTCAGTGTCCAGTCAAGATTTGAAGTGACCACATCAAAGACATTATAGCTTGAGTCAGCTTTCTTTGTAGGGTGCATCCTAGTCAGGAAATAAACATCTCTTTTATTCCAAACCGTTGCCATCAAGTAACCCCCAGGCCAGAAGTGAACCAAATACCCTATCATCCATGCTTTCCATTTTGCCTGCATCTGTATAACCTGCCACTTTGACAGCTTTGCTTGCTTCTACCCTGAAGTAGAGGCAGTGGGTTTCATTGAAATATTGATACCCATCTATCAGGCTGCCTCGTTTCATGACCCTGGGGACCCTGGTGCTTACAAATTAAAATGGAAGAATTGACATCATGCATACATGCCTTCTTATCTATCAGTCCACAACATGATTCGGCCCAGACAGGCCATCATCAGGTGATTCTTGAGGAAGTACACAAATGGTGACAGACTAGATATAAACTACAGTGCTAGTATGAAACATTTTCTTTGCGAGTTACAATTGGTCAGATCCAGCATAATTCTAAATATGACTTAAATTTAAATTAAGGTTTAAAAATCATATTGAAACACTGCAAAGAGAAGATCCCTATGAGATGTGGTTTTGGACATTTTGTAGCTCTTCTGGCGGTAGTCAAATCTTCAGGTTGTTGTGCTGCGTTTGTGTTTATTACCTTTCTGGAGGATTTCCTCTAGTAGCCATTCTGTCTGCTTTTGTTTGGGGTGGACTGGGGTCTGTAAAGAGTGCTGTTTTTAGTAAGCTGTTATAATGGAATTTCTGTATCAAAAAACAAAAATAGTATATTATGTATAAGGAAAAGTGCTAGTGTTAGTGACCTTAAAGATTTTTGTCTTCTGGGATGTGATACCACATAGACTGGTAGAACATCGTCAACATTTTGGAACTATTTGCTGCCTCAGGCTTCATTTCAGAATTATCCTGAAGATGGAGGCAACAGCTTCCTCCAAAACAATGGCAGCATTGCACCAGACTACATCCCAGAAGACAGTACGCTTCTTTCATAATGCTTGCAGTCATCAGAGCAATGTGATTGAATTGAGTTTCTCACAGCAGTCGCAATAAAGTTTCTGCTCTCACTATGATAGAAATTGGCAGAAAATGTTTAGGAATCTTTCTTCCTGGCAAGAAGGCTCTTTTCTAAAGTACACATAACCAGAGGCTGAAGAGAATTCTAATTTGTGACATTTAATAAGGGATGATATTTGCTCATGTTGCATTCCTTTCATGAGTAGCTGCACTGGCCAGTGTAATACGTAACATTTTATTGCACTTGAGCATCCTACAGCAGGAAGTTTCCAGCCATGTTGCATCCTTATAATAACATCTTAACTATACATTACACGTTCACATTGTAGTTCATTATTATTTTCATCTGCAAAGATTGATTTTGTGAAAATGACAAATCTTTCCATTCTTAATCTTATGTTTCAGTGCTGAGGGCCAGATTCTGCCTTTTCATGCTACAGAATTTCTAAACATATAAACAAAACAAAATAAATTAAATCTTAGGTTACCAGTTTGACAGCCAGTTAAATAAATTAATTTGTTCTTAAAAATAATCTTAATGCTGTAAAGTTACATTCAGACGTTCCTCATGCACCAACTCAAGGTGTTTACGGCAGGATTCATTCATTAATTCATCAGTAATCTGTCAGACGACAGGTCCAGAGTCTCTTCCAAATCAGTTCCTCCACTTAATGAGATCCAGAGCTTTCTCCTTCAAATGAGAATAAGAATATCCTCTTCTGTCCCCAAGGTCATCCAGCATCTTGTTACATCTTCTTCCTCGTCTTCTGGTTCACATACATGATGTCTCTGTTTTTGGAAAGAGACTATCCAGGAAAAGTGATAATGTGGTAGTTTTTCCATTTGCTTTCCACATCACAGTACAACAGCCATAAACGAATATGAATGAAATTTATTTGTCTGTTTGTTAACTTAGGTCCCAATCAGAGCAGAGTGTGTATGTTAGGAGCATGTCATTGTGAGCCTCACCTCAGCCTCACCTGAGAAACACCTTTCACGAAGCTCCAGTTAAAAAAATATTGTTCATTCGGGAGGAAGACCGTGGCTAGATTTTGATCATGAGTGACAAAATTGGCGGTTATGCAGGTGACACGCAAATGGAGTCTGAACCAGAGACCAGGATACTGAAAATAATTAACATATATTGCACAATATAGCCCTGATTGTAGGTTCTCACTTTTGGTGATCCCATTCCAGCACATGCACACACTGTTGACCTCAATGTGCAAATATATTCTCACAGAGACACATTAAAATGGGGGTTTACTATAATTCAGGATGTAGTATGTTTGTGGAACCAGGCATCTTTTTCCCTCCATTTTTAGTTTTAGAAACAGTAGAGAATGTATGATGTTTACAAAGATTTGAAAATTGAGCAGGAAATGGGCATGTATGAAAGAGCAGGAGCCATTAGACATGCTATATAAAACGAGAACTTGCATGCACTCGTGCCTCAGGTAACAGAGGAATGTGATTATTCTTGTTTTTCCTGTTAATGCTTTTGCTCCAAGTATGATGTAAACTAAGCTGAAATGCATTGTGAGTCATATGTTTTAGGTGAGTGCATTAGTTATGTGAGCTGTGCTTAGCTGATGGAGAAATTTGGCTGTATTCTTATTTGATTCTTGCAAAATTATTTTCCATAGTATGTAGTATGAACTTAACAGAAGATTATATTCAAAATGTTTGTATATATTCCATATACCTTGCCAAACATGGTAGGGGAAATTGTTTCTTTTGGCATCCCCCTAAGGTGATGTTTGCCTAATTTTCAGTAAGAAATATGTGTCACATGAATGTAATGGTAGATGGATATCAGTGGATTCTTGTGGGATTCTTTAGCTTAAATTATGATATGAACCTTCCTGTAAGGAGACATACCATATATACCTTGTACTTCCAAAACTACCCGATTTTTTGTTTCATTTTTTTTTTTTTTTTTGCATTAATACATGTGTGGAGCAGTTACTCGTTTCCCATTATAATATAAAATTTGTCATGTAAAAATCAAGTCTGCCTATAATGGAATTTAACATATTTATTGGTAATTTGTTTGTGAGAAAACTATACAACTCACAGTTTAACTGTGCCATGAAATTATTATATTCACACACCTGCTACAAATTTTTCTTTCTTATGTGCATAATCCACACAGTGCATAGCAGTGCTGCATACTTTCACTGTTTCTCAAATGTGTTGTTTCTTTAAGTAATGAAGACATGGCTGTATGATGTGTAACATTCACTGTTGCCTTGATAATTAGATTAGAAGAGACTGATGTATCGTGCACTAGCCATCTAGCAGTCCCTCATTTTTGAATGATGTACATTATTTTACTTAAGGGATGTTACAATAATCATTTGGTTTCACGAAGTGGGTTTTCATGCGACGAATCATTCAGTTCCATAATAAGTAATATTTTTCTTCCTCTTTTATGAGTGCAGATAACTTGAATGTGAACATTTTTATTATTTTCAACCTTGTAACAGCCATTAGGGAAGGAACAGAGCTGGACAGCATTGCATAATGAGGGCTGCAGCAAATGCAGCAAATTGCAACATGCAGAAGTAAAGATAAGCATGAAAATGGTGCTAGAATGATTTAAGTGTGCTGTTTTGGGACTCAGGATGTCAGTTTTCTTGTGACATATACCACAGTGTAAGTTGACATCAGTCTGTTGAGATGGGAAGGAGACTACAGTATAAACAATATAAAATTAAGTAAATGATGTCAGTAACAAATTACATAAAGGCTACTGTAGCATGAAACTGGATCCATATGTCAATCTGCTGCAAGTGGAAAGTATGTTGCAGCATGAACTGTGGTGAGAACTGTCATGTCAAAGTCAAGGCAGTCCCTGTCCTTGCAAATAATCACATTCCTGGAGAGAGTTCATAAAACAAAATTCTGTAATGTGGTCACTGTTTGTCATGGGTGTAATGTAACTGGGGGTTACATTCCTGAACAACTTAAAAATATCACAAAGAAATGTTCTAAATTCTGTTGCCCAAAAGGAAACACGTGGTGTGCTCAAAAAGTATCGAGCCTTCTTTCTTCCCGCATTAACCAATGAAGCAAGGGAGGCTCCCTTCGGTGGAGATGTGGAGGGGACATTCGTGCTCAGTCGTGAATTTTTTCCTGCCCGCAGAAAGCGTCAGTCGCTGGCAGTCAGCCTATGAGTGAGGACGTGTAGTGAGCGCTCGTCGGATTGCAGTAAGGTGTAAAATGACGGAACAACATGAGCAGCGATNAAGTGCGGACTTTGGTCATGGAGGACCGTCGTATCACAGTCCGAGAACTTGCGAATGAGAGGGGGCTAAGCATTGGATCGGTACATTCAATTTTGACCAAGGATTTGGGCACAAGGAGAGTGTCCGCAAAATTTGTGCCAAAACTGCGCATCTGATTCAGACTTTCGTCGCCAAACACAACATCCCTGTGGTTTGTCAGGCTCCCTACCCCGTTGACATGGCTCCGTGTGACTTTTGGCTATTTCCCAAGCTGAAAATGCCGCTGAAAGGAACCCAATTTGAGTCAAGAGAAGACAGCATGTGGAATGCAATGACCCGGCTGATCACCATTCCAAAAGACGCGTTCCAGAAGTGTTTCCAACAATGGCGGAAGCGCTGGGAGAAGTGTGTGCATTACCAAGGAGACTACTTTGAAGGGGATTAGGGTTTTGTACCTCCAAATCAATAAATGGATATCTGCTGACCAAAGGTTCGATACTTTTTGAACACACTACGTAAGCATCAGAAACAAATTTGATTATGATATATACACTGAAGACCCTATTATGCTATAAAAATATACCACTAAAGAAGAATTTAACAGAAGTACTTGTGGTAAACAACAATGGGAAGACAAACTTTTTTCCTTTCTTTATTTTCTATCTTCATGGTTTAATTGATTGAGGTGGATTGAAAGGCATTTTATGGTGACTGATGGAAAGATGATGGTTTTTGTTCAGAAGGTAATCCATATGACAAACCAAGCCAAGGATATATGTTTTAGCACTTCATATGAGCAAAATAATTCATAAAAGAAGGATTATCTGTAAAAGAGAGGTAATTATGTTGTGCAAGAAATGATCTTTTGTTTCCTCATGAATAGGTTTCAGTTACACAGTGAGTATGTTTTAACATTTTTGCTTCTGGCTAAAATTTTCCTGTTACTATTTTATTTTCTATATTTCCAGATTGAAATATTTGCTCTGCAAGTACCATAAGATTTGTATGTGGGTTAAGCTCCTTGTTTTGTCTGCACATTTGTTTGCTATTTACTTTTAGTTCACCTATGTAGATTTATATGGTGGATGTTAACTTGATACATCCTGAATACTGCAGTACATATCAGAGTTCATAACTGTATTTTTATATTGAATTTAATAATTTCTGTTGTTCGAACAGAAATATTAATTGTCCCATAAATGGTTTATCATGTGACAGTCATATGATGTGCAGTGCATAATTTCATTGTATGTTGTCAGAAAAATGCAGAAAGAATTTATTTTTCTAATCTGTTGTGCATTCCATCACCTAATTAGATTCAACTTCACTTGTTTTTGGGATGCTTCGCTATCATGGCAACAACTGTGATATGTAACATAATATAAAATATGTGTTATTTTAATATTGTGTATATAGTGTACATACATCTTCAATTAAAGTTATATGTAGAAAAGAATGTGTATTTGTAAATTATAATATAATTGAAGAGTAAGAGTTTGTTTCATTTATTATGGCTACCAGTGGGAACATTTAATTTTAGTGGTATTTATATTACACATTTTGTCTCCGTATTAGAATCTTCATCTTAGCTGTATGGTGCATTTTATGGAATATGCTCCATTGTTAACTAGGCCTACTGAATTTGTTGCTTCTCTATTGGTCATCTTTATTGTGTTGTATAAAAGTCATAGCCCCCTCGTTCATGTCTCCACCTTATTGTGGTGAGGGAGTTTGTGTATGCCAAGGACCCTGAGAGCTATACCAGCAGAAGCGTAGCTACTGGCAGGGCCTCCCTTGCTGGACAGGTCAAAGGGTGGGCATCAGACGAAGAGAGAGACCAAAAACCAAAACCTGATGCCGGAAGCAGCGACTTGAAGCACAGAGCAAATGATGCTTGAGATGGTTCAAGTTTGTATAGCAACAGGCATGACCAGAGTGGTTTGAACGGCTGTTGTACTGCAGTGTGGAAAGCAAATGGAAAAACTACCACATTATCACTTTTCCTGGATAGTCTCTTTCCAAAATCAGAAGATCGCATTAAGTGGAGGAACTGTTTTGGAAGAGACTGTGGACCTGTCGTCTGACAGATTACTGATGAATGAATGAATGAAAAGTCATAGCTGATGATGTTTTACTGACGGTTTTCAAATTGAACTAAGATTGTATCTGCCTTCCTAAATGTTTTCAGTTTCAGTATATTTTTGTAAACTCTGCAGTCTTATTTCCCTCTATATGTTATAGTGCAAAACTTGCTCAGATTTATCTTAAAAGTGACAACATGAATTGCCTCATTGCACCAGATCTCCCATATCCAGTGTTCTGGATTGCTACATGTTACTGCCAGCAGCACTTTTAGTTGTTACAGTAAACATTTTTTGTAATTTTGAATAAGAAAAAAATTTGCATGTATTGGGATTTTTGAGACTGACATTGAATGGGTTTTCCATCATTAAATGTGTAATACATAGATGTATATGTTGGCTGCTCTGTAAATCCTTTGAAATTGAGAAATGCCCTTTCAGCATTAAAATGGAAAATGACAGAAATGTAATTTTATTGAAGTGTTATAAATTGTGACTTCCTGGAAGTTGTCAAGTTGAAGTCCCAATGGAAAAGCTACAGATTTATTGATGTTGGTAAACAAAGAAGCATATTTTATACATATAAACACAGACCTCTGGTAAAAACTAACATTGGATTCAGAATGGAAGATGTGAATGTGAGGTGTGATCAAAAAGTACAGTGAGTGGACATACCTAAAGAAATTTATTACATTAATTTCAAAGTGCATTTAGTCACCTTCAAGGTGAGGACACATGGTAAATTTTTTATCGGCCAGAAACTGGTGGGTGACAACACGTGTGACACGAAGCATTGTCATGATGCAGCACAAATCGGTTATTACACTTTTCCAGCCATTTTCGTTGAATGTCATTTCGTTAGCGTTCTGACAGATCTTTGTAGTATTGTGAGTTCACAGTGCTGCTTTGAGGCGCTAAATCAGCTCGAACAATTCCTTGAATATTGAAGAAAATGAACAGTATGATTCACATGTAAGATTTGAGGTTTTCATGGTGGTGACTATGAAGAAAGCAGTCTTCTGGTACATGGCGCCATGTAGATGTGGTGTTAACCGATGTTTTGGAGGAACGTATCGCCTCCATCTTCACGCTGGTTCCTCGCTTGCGGATTTTCCTCTTTTCTCTTCTTCCCTGAAGATGGAGGCCATACGTTCCTCCGAAACGTCGGTTAACCCAATATTTACACAGCACCACATCCCACAAGACTGCTTTCTTCAACATTATTCAAGTTTGATTTCAACTGATGCGCTTTCTTTACTCTTGGTGTGTTTAGTATTTTCCAGTGAGAACTCTGCATTTTTGTTTTAGGATCGTAACTGTATACCCAAGATTCGTCTCCAGCGTCAGACATTGTAAAGAAGCTGAATCTGCTTGCTCAGTACAGATGATGTTTCCACACTATATCTTCACAGTATTCAAAATGAGAGTATCTGCTGTTTTTCAACTCCCGTGATACTTTTTCTCTTGTGTATCCACTTCTTATTTCATGGTGTGATTCACATAGTTTATACATTGCAGAATAACTTAATTTTCTTTGTTGATTATGATGAGATTACTGCATATATTCAGTATTTGTTTTAGTGTCCCTAACTACTTTTAATGAGTATTTGATGAGGATACGATTTTTGACAGTGCTGTGAATTCTTACTATAGGATTCTGACGATGGATAAAGTCCAAAATCCCAACATATCACTGTGAATTCTTGTTATAATCAGCTTTTGCTGTATATAATTTATTTCATAATTCATCCTTTCCTTTATAGGAAATCTGATCAAGAAATTGAAATTGTAGAGAATGGAAATGGCTGTTGTATGATGATTAAATGTTTAAATATTTTTTTTCTAATAATGAATGTCTTAATGTCTTAATTTGTTCTTTCTATCATGTCTGTCAAGTTAAAGAAACAAAAGAAACTAATTCCACACATCATTTTGAAGTGGAAGTCAGTCACGGCAAGTGTACTGCTGATTAACTCTTGTTTCTAAGAGGATATCTGGCACACAGTTTCCATCTCCACATGATTTCAGCAAGGTTTCATATGTACAGTATTCCATCTGGGAGATTTCTATTGAGCTACATGATCAGTGTCTGGAGTGTTACATATAAGAATCTTTTGTAAAACAACAGGGAAATTTGTACTCTGCTTAATCCATACTCCAGAGCACAATTCAAGATTCACAATCATCTTTGCTGTCTCACCCACAGTTTCAAGCATGGGCTGTCACACTACATAAATGGGTTATTAATGTTTTTTTTTATCTTGAATACCAGTCCATGTGAGTATTAACAGCAATGAAGCAGTTTTGTGCACCTGCCAGGGATGCCACTCTCCAAGATGCCTTTATACTAGGCTTTTGAAACTCAGATTTTAGGAATGCCTTCTCTCAGTCTGTTTTGTCCAAATGGGACCATGCCCAGGATGGCAAGTGGTGAGAGATGAAAATGGAGGTCCTGTAGTTCTCACATCCCCTATAACGAAATTGTAGTAACTTTACTGGTGGTCAACTACACCTCTCTCATTCACAGTCACCTTCTATCCAGGAATCCACAGACCATGTGTGCCTCTTGTAATGTGCACTTCAGTGTCTGACTCATGTTAGGACATTGTCCTAGGTACACTATCCGGTATAGGATTTTGAGGTTCTCAGAGCAATGGTTATAAAGAGTTCTGTCTTCTGGAACATAACACCACGTAGTTTGTTAAAAGTCAATCGACATTTAGGAAGAACACATCACTTTGATCTTCATGGTCAAAGAATGAGAAAAGCAAGAAACCAGCTTGAAGCATGTAACAAACACAGTGTTGGATCCCAGAAGATAGAACTAATCACTATCCAGATGATTGGCTTTACTTGCCAAATGCCATGAACAAAATACAGTACTTAGTGATGACCCTAATATTTTATCCATTGTAGCTTTCATACAAGCAGTTGATATATACTATGTTTAGTAAATTGTATTTGGCATTTTAAACGTCTCTTAAAGAGTCATCCATTGAATTCAATAGTATGATCTATGTTGATTGATTAGTAGATAGGCATGATTACCTTCAGAAACTCATGCTTCTGTAATCTACTGCTGCTGCTGTCACTGCCAATGACACAGACTAACTTTTAGTGATTTTAAAGAAGCTCATGCCCCAATAAAATCTGTGTATTCTATATCTGTCTCGTGGAAGCCCTGGGGCGATCTCCTTGGTCACTTCCCCTTAAATCCAGCCCTGGGAAAGACATATTTCTCTCAACATCATGAGGAGTCTTTACTATTCACTCCATGGATGCCGTTTCTGACTTGAAAGATTCAGATCTCTTTTACCCACCAGTGTGTTTAGAAAGCTTGCTGGTTGATTTGAGAGATGGAAAAACTTTTCCCTCTTGTACTGAATTTATAAATTTTGAAGTTCTCACATTACCATCCTCACCATTCATTATGAAATGGTCCCAGACATTGCTTCCTGAACCTGATGCTCTGCTCTGGATGTCACTGGCTTGGTTGCACACAAAAATGATGAACCTCATACCTTGTGTGTGGCAACTGCAGTGAAGATGGGCACATCGAGGAACTGCATTCCAACCCACCATGCTATGTTAACTGCACTGATCCATATGTGACTCATTACTGTACTGTCACGTTTAAGAACACAGAAAGCTATCCCCATTTACAGTTCACGGTCTTCTCCCTACATTACCAATAAACCATGCTGAGCTGAATAGTTTAATTTTATACCTACCACCTCCATTTATTCTTCTAGGCAACTTCACCCCTGGTGATCAGTCTATACTAACAATAGGGGTAGAACAGTGTTTGGTGTGTGTACTTGATGCTATTCTGCCTCGGCTCAGGAACCTCGCCTGCTATACCGCCTATGATATAGTAAGGTGAACATTGAAAACCAGGAAGGTGAGGCTTCCAAATTCGGACATGGGTCAACTTTTAAGGAAGACCCTGCAAAAGGGTAACCAATAGGAAGTTCCTCAAAACGGCAAAGTGTTAAAAATATTTTTTCCCCGAATGTTGATATTGTTGCACTGATAATCAATAGGCCTATAGAGAAAGTCAGGGTAGGAGCTAGAAAGTGTAATATATGTACCATTCAGTTAAGAAATATGTACACACATAAGGTAATTCAAAATCCTGTGGTGGAACTTGGGTGGTTTGACAGATAACTTGAGATAGAAAATGCAAAAAATTGAAGAAAAAACGTATTTCTGATTTGCCACCATTTCAGAGTTTGGGCGTTACAAACGTTAGTCTTGATATTTTTGGTATGTTCGTGTATTGAACCCTTCATAAGGTCACAAACTGGAGTGCATAGTGCATTCACTTAAGACTCACATTACTTCCGACGAGATTGAGGAGACTGTAATATTTATTAATGCGGAGTATGCTTTTATGAATTCTGTGTATGGTGCGATATAAATTCCAGAGTTGCATTTTCAATATTCAGATCAGAGGTAACCCAACAGACATTTTGCAACGGTATGCCACAGTCTAAGGGAGATGACTACATTCATGCCCCCACTACCAGTACATGTCAGGACACATATGAAAGAAGCCTCTCTTGGCGTGCAGTTTGCAGTATACTGCATAAGGCGCAGTTGCGTCCTTGTAATGCACAACTTTGACAAAGGCCATAGCCACGGAGCCAGAATTATCGTCATTATTTCTGTAAATGGCTTTTACACAAAATTATAGATGAACCTAACTCTATGTATAGTTTACTGTGGCCTGAACAGGCAACATTCGTAAGAAGTGTAGCTCCAGAACATACTTCAGTGGACACTGCAGAAACCTGATGCTACTCGACACTTGATTTCAACAAATAATTAGAGCCACCGTTTGAATGATATATGGAAGAAGTAGCCACAAAGTAATCCAGTACCCTGACTTACTTGAAAGAACGAATTCTCCTTCTTTTGGGGGATGTATCGCTTAATGTTTTCTTACAGATAGTGTCTTCATAAATTTTACAACTGCAGTATTATTGTTGGTATCAGAATCAATTCCTCTTAAGTACCCTATAGCAAGTGTGTTTACATACTGCATCTATTTATCGAGGTATCTGATGTCTTTCCGACAGGAAATGTCCATGGTAGTATATGAATATTGGAATACGGCAATATTGTATTCCTGGCAATCAAGCAGTTTTATGTGGCAAAACTTGGTACTTTTAATTAAATTACCGTCGCTTGCACCATGCATACTCTTGTTTCCAAGTGCCAATTTGGAAATATTGAGACATGCCTGCTGAAAGCAGGGATAGCAGAACCAGAAGAAATGGCCGTTGCTAGACTTATTGCTCTGTAATCACATTCCCGCACAAACGAATACGCTCGCTACATTGCAGGAAATGTTAGGTAATAAATACATGACAATAAAGAAACTATGGAAACAGTGTTTTCTATGTGGTTCGCACGGACTCTATATTAGGTGGCCAGCTGAACTCCCGTGCGGAGGCAGGATCGAATACCTCCACCTTGACCCCTCGAGTCGTAGGAGGCAACGAAAGGGGAAGTCTCAAATCTAAGACAGTAAATTTTGTCTCAAGTCCCAAGGGACTCGGACCCGAGAAAGACTGCACTCGCAAGAACCAGCAGCAAATACAAAAGACAGACCCTTCCTCTCGTCAGAGAGGGTGCCCCACAAAATCCAGATCATAACTTTCAAACAGTAATAAATATCTTGTCACGAGCGCCAGATGGTGCTCGACACCAAGACTTACTGACTGAATGACCGTCAGTCGCAGTGTGACTTTGTTTTTGACTCAGGGGTGAATCCTGTGTGGGGGCGGGGTCGAACGGGAAGTAATGACAGACCCATCTTCTTGTCTGAGAGAGACCCCCACACCAACAAACCCACAACTGTCTGACAGTAATAAAAATCTGGTCGTAAACCCAAGATTAGTGCTTTATACCAAGACAGACTGGCCGACTGACCGTCGGTCCTTCCATAAGACTCAGATTCAGACTCAGTCAGGCGAAGCATTCAGCGAGTGAGAGTTAGAACAGGGAAGATCACGTTAACCCTTTACACTAGGTCTTGATTGGACTTAGTGGTTTGAATGAAATATGTGATCAACAGGGCGGATTTTACGGCCTTCGCTTTATGTTTTGTGTTCGCGGCCAACGCCCATTTAGCAGAGGTGATGTCGATGAAGTTTGCCGATCTACTGCAAATGTGCACAGTGCTGTGCGAAACATGAATAGAAAAGGCGAAATTGAGTGCACACAAAGATGGCGGACGTCCCAGTACCGGGCTTCCGGAAATAATGAACACAGAAGCCAGCATCGATAATATCTGAATGTCATGTCATCATGACTAAATATCCAGAGGCAGCTTCTGTAGTGCAACAAGTACATACAGTACTCAGAAGCATTCAGAACTTTTCCGGATTCAAACAGGCTGAAGTGGGGAAAGCTCTGAGTGGACCGCTGTTGTAAATAGCGTAAAGGAGACATCAAACTTTTGCAAGGGTCTAGATGGGAAGCCGCTTTGTGGTGTTCTTTACGACATGTACATGGTGACACCGAATGAACTGAAGGCCATCCAAAAAGTAAGTGCATAGGGAGGACGAAGTGAACGAAACTCCAGTGGAATCAATGGCCAAGGACGACTTCCAGGAGGTAAAGAGATGCAAGAGACATATCTCTAATAATACCTCGCAGAGAGCCAAGAAGTCGACCAAACCATTCTCGTCATCTACAGTGTAAAACTGCCTCCAAAAGCAGTGCTAACTCGCAACTTTTTCCCACCTCTCAGAAACACTGGCGCGGATACCGAGACTGCTGGTGCACAGAACACACTGTGGAGCAGGAGGTTCCCAGAAAACCAGGTAGGCTGCAACCAATAATGATGATTTCTACCACAAACCTTATTTGACTCCAAAGCGACATAAAAGCTACATCAAAGGAGAGCACAAGTTCCGAAATACATGAAATGGAATCTGTATTATAACGAAAAAAGCTGACTGTTCAGCCCTTAAGCCTTTGGCGCTAAAAGTGAAGAGAGGTGCCACGTGAGGAGGCCACATGTCGTCGAAAATATTAAGGGATATATTCTTAAAAAAAAAAAAAAAAAGACAAATTCCTTCAAGAAACATCATATTGGATTCGATCGAGATAGAAGTTACAAGTTTTCATTGACTTTAAATCTTTGTTGAAATATGGAACACCGAGAGACATGAAGCCTTTCAGTGACTGTCAATGTAGATTGTGGTTGCATTCTCGTCAGTCCACAGTACACGTCACAGAAGTTCAGATTTATCTAAATTTTCAATAGAAATCATTAACAGAAGTGGTGGCTAAAATTTCTGTTCAATTGCAGTAGTTCTTGTAAGAGTTGTGCACAAAAGGAGCACACTGCTCCAAAGGAAGTGCACGGCATACTGCATTTGAAGATATTTCTGCTAGTCTATGGATGAACATTTACAGCATTTAACATTTCCCCTTTCAGTCTGCATATTGCATCTACCTTGGTCAGCTTGTGCTTACGACTTCAGCATGAATGCACCATTTTCCCTCAGTTTGCGGTATTGATCTACCGTTGAAAACATTTGGTTGATACAGCTTTGGGATTTCCATCGCAAAATCCGTACACGAAATACATATCGGCATATTCCTCATCGCCAAATCATATCACATTGTTTTGCTGTCATGATTAGCTTGCAGCCAAAAGTATTACGAACCGTAAGTGAATGATATGAGACGTGTCTTATGGCGTTCTGAAGGTTTCACCACATGAAGGTACAAAAAATAATATCTCTGAAAGGGTGATAAATCGGTCAACTGTTTCTTTTCATTTTCTTCCCCATATGATGTCTTCTACCGTGTAAGTTTTGCATTACGATTTTCAGCCACCACGTTCATGTATACGATATGTGTACCTATAGATGTATGTTCGTGATGTCAAGTGAAATTTTCTTATTGCAAAAGTGTGGTACACAGAATCTCCGCATTGGAATAGCCCCCAAGGCAAATACGCCGAGACTAACACTGCAATAAAACAATATTTTGTGAGTAAAGTGCCTGTGGTTCGCCAATTAAGCACTGCGCTATGAGGAAGTATAGATCCACGTGTTCTTGACTTCGGTACTAGTTGGAGGTGAGTGGTCAGTTTCACGCCCCTGCCCTTTACCCCAGGGAAAAGATCCCCCCCCCTTCCCCGTAACCATTGAACAGGAGGTTGGGTGGGCCTGAAAACCGGTCTGGACGACGTGAAGGGGGAAATAATCTTGTCTATACTGCGGTTCGAACTCCGGTTTCTCGGCCTTTCAAGCCCGTAACCAGTCGCAATACAGAGTATATTATTCCGTGTGATAATGGTAATGCTAATGTTTAGAGCATTAAAAGAATACTTATGAGAAAAATAAAAAGATCGATGCATATGAGTATTAATGATTGGAGCCCTCTTCCTTTGGAACATGTAGGTAATGACATAAATTCGTTCGGAACAAAAAAATAATCAAATATTTAATTCACCCGCTTGAAATTGACGTCACCATAGAGCTATGATTACTGAAATATAACATTATAGAGGTATGGAAATTGGAGTGTTATCATGGTTATTGGTTACTAATTCCTGGTTGCAGCCCTGCGTCTCCGTATCTCGTCTATAATTGAACATGCATCTGAACATTCTAAGTCGGAGTGACGTGAGATGTTGTATTCCTGTTATTCGACAATGAGTGTTGTTGGCGACAAAAAAGTTTGTAAGAGTTGTCAACAGCATTGGACAATGCGTTTCTTGTGTTAGAAGTAGTAATCGTTGCATAAAGATTGAAGATTTTATATATTTGCAAGACAATAATACTCAATATGTGTAGCATACCGCCGAAATTTTACGAACTTTGTCGTCTTTGTTTATCGTGTGATGGTGTGAAATCGTCTATTTTCGACAAAGAAGGAACTCAGCGTAACTTTCCACTTAAAATAATGACGTGTCTGTCAATATTGGTATGTTCACTAGAATTTAATTTTGTTATTAATTTTTGTTTTGTATAGTAACACCTTCCCGCTGTGTCATACAAAGCAATTTTTAAAAGGGAGGGTGTTGCTGGGTCACTACTGCCAGATCTACTTACAAGCCAAAGGCGCAGTTGAATATTTAATTGGCTTGAGAAGTCGAGTGTCTTATGCTCTGCTTCTAAATAAAAATGTTTGTACTGCAACTAGTATAATGTATCGAAGGAAGTTTAGATTATGAAGTCATCCGCATATTTATCTCTGTCAGCTTCTGATACGTGGAGTATAACCTTTTCGTGTTCTACTTTAGATGTAATCTGGTATTAAATTATTACTGAATTTATAACTGTGTCCAATAGGTTTCTGACAAGGATCTCCTGCCACCATCAATATGTCAGCGATGTGTGTACAAGTTGGATGCCCTGTATGACTTCAAGGAGGAGTCAAGGAAATCAGATGTCATCTTAAAGCAATACTTAAGCTACACAGAGCATTTTGCACATGCAGCACAGGTTGGTTAACCACATTGTAATAATTAAAGGTTCAGAAAACAGTATTACTATATCAACAGAAAATATTTGTTTTTGCTTGTGAAAGTCATACATTTAAGTATAAATTAAGTTTATGAAAGGTTTACATAGTACAAAATGCAAGGTAACTGAAATTCAATAGGTTAAAGCAGCTATCATTTTTATTTCCATAGCGTGACCTTTTATTTCAGTTGCCCATTCATAGTTGGGATGTAATGACTGTAGTTTCACCCTTGACTTAATCATGTTCTTCTGCTTAAAGGATTAGGTTAAAATTGTTACAATATTTTGTAAACCAAAATTCACTTATCTAGGAACATTTTTCAATAAGGAATTATATAGTTAGTTGCCTTAATCGCCAGTGTGAGGTAAAGGGAATAAGAATGCCAAAAGATTGGAAGAGATTTCCCAGTTCATTTTCATGATTACTAAAGATTCAGAAAATTTTGAACATTGACATGTAAATTAGGCAACACACAGTCTTGCTGGAATATTAGAAAGGTATCACATTTACAGAATCAGTAAAGAGAACTTACACATGAATGACACATATAACGACACACACAACCCCATATTCAAAGCATTACAGGAGCTTTACACAATACAGCAAAACACACACTTCCTGTTATGTTATAAAAAGGGTATGAGGCACTCCAAATGTTCATAAGGTCTACATGAATTGAATTGAATTGAATTTATTTACATTCTATAAATCCTAAGTAGGTTAATACCTTTGGATACAGAACAAGTCAAAATGTTACATACATAAGTACAGGCAATTTTAGCTTAAAAATTAATATAACTTAATTTTACATCATTCTCTATTTACATTGAAGTATTCATCTAAAGAGTAGAAGGAATGAGCATGTAGATAATTCTTTAACTCTGATTTAAACTTTTTAGTATCATTGCCCAAGTTTTTAATACTTTGTGGCAGATTGTTGAACACTTTTATGCCAGTAAAGTAGACTCCTTTTTGATATAC